>NW_019397031.1:0-19539 GCF_000591075.1 Eurytemora carolleeae | reverse complement strand
CCCCCCCCGGCCCTCCTTGACAAAAATCTAGATTTATTTCCTGAAACTACTTCCACCCAAGTTCAACAAGTTGAAGCAAAAAAAGTTTGGCATTTCAATACTAAGGGTTGACATCACCCAGAGAACCTTTGCATCTTTTGATTTTATGTCTCTCACTTCTTCGTGTTTATTGTGTTGTTGCCCTGTTAGAATATCGACGAATGGAAGAATCATTGCATCGGGCACTGGAGACTCGGGGGAATGAAAGCTCTAAAGGTTAGTTTCAGGCCAATGATTGATTGATATAATGATTGATAAATTGATTGATAAATTGATTGATAAATTGATAAATTGATAAATTGATTAATAAACTGGTTGATCGATTGATTGCAGTGTTCTTACTACTCGTTATGGATCAATAATTTCCTTCAAATTACACTGAACACCTAGCCTCTAAAATCTGTTTAAATGACGATAAAATTATGTTTAGACCAGATGCTTTGTGAAGGGGTGTGATTTCGCTGCTAAGGTTTCCCATCAAATAAATTTTAATACAAACCCTACTTGACAAACTTTTTTGCAAAGGAGTTGAAAAACGTTGAGTTGGTGCCTAAAATAGGGAAATTAGTTCAGAATAATGTTTTCCATAAAAGGGAATGTTAGCGCACTCTTAAGCAAACTTCCAAGTAAAGTTTGTAACGTCTGATTTACAATGGTACCCTTGAAACCTTAATCTGATCAAAAAAGTGGAAGATACCGTCGTTTTCCTGATGCTTTCTCCATTGCTTCTTTTTGTAGAGAAACCATAAATGAAAATAAACAGTTAAACGAAACATAAACAATAATATTAACAAAGCTCTCACGGGTACCGTTGTAAATCTGGCATTGCCATCTTTGTATTTGGGTTCACTTGAAATTATGCTTACAGTCCGTTTATAAGCTACTACTCAATTTCACATCATTTTTAAATACTTAAATACTTTATTTTGGGAAAGCTAACGTGCATCTTTAAAACCGTCCCTTTAAAGGGACAGTAAAGGAAAAATGAAAGGGGGTATAGGCTGAAAGCTAATCACTTTAGCTTTTCATCGAGACCCTTGAGACGCCTATCTGAAGTTCCTGACTCGAGAATTGAAATAAAGCTGTTTCAAAGTTGTACGAAAATGCATATATATACAATTTCGTATAGAAATAGTAGGTTTAAACAGACCATGCTCAGAAAAACAGCAACCAATCTAAAAAAGATGATATCCCAGAGAAAGCTAATTGTAATTTAGGTTTACTTTTATATTTGTTGTTTCTATTTTCAATAGATTTCATTCATAATATTATTTTTACGTCCGTATTACTAGACCAGAAATTCCACCAATGGCAGTGCAGTAAAGTGGTCACGTGATACAGGCGGAGACACGTGACCAGTATACTGTTCTGCCATTGGTGATAGTTCTGGTCACGTGATTTAAGTTTCTGATTTTCAAAATTTGACATATATGAATTTTCGTATAATTATAACACAGTTTTATATCAATTTCTCGAGACAGGAACATCAGATATAACTTTCATGGGTTGCGATCAAGAGCTAAAGTGATTAGCTTTCAGCCTATATCCCCTTTCATTTTTCCTTTACTGTCCCTTTAAGCCAATATAAAATACGTCTTGAAATGCTACGAACAAGTTTGATGTGGGTTTGCTAGGATACAAATACAGGACAACGTTTAAGCAAACTTGGAGATCATTTCATCGAGGCACACAAGTAAGTAAGAATGGAATAAAGTAAGGAATAGTTTTTTTAATCTTAAAAAAAAGTTCATCAGATTTTAAGAAAGAATTTAAACCGGTTCAAATTGAGCGCCGGCTCAAATTCCTAAAATTTGGCCTTAGGATGATAAATATACAATTCCGAATGTTACCAATTCAAAGGTTCCGAAAAAACTTTTAGATTGAATTCTGTTGAACATTAAATTAAAAAAAAGATCTTAATAAAATTCTAATAAATTGTGAAAGTTATCATTATTCTCTAAATGTTCTATAATTTTATTCAGTAAGGATAAAAAGTCGAAAGCTCTAGAATAGGATGACAAATGCATTGGTATATTCAAGTTTTAATTTGAAATAATTATTGAACATAATTAGCTAATAATTATTTTGTTTTATGAGAACTTCAAATGAACGTAAGCTTCCTATTCCACAGTTTATGGGAACCTCTGTAAATATTTTTCACGTCATTATTGTTCAGTAATGATGGAGGGGCTGTTACAAACGTTAATAAAGGGGTATATATATTTTTTAATACATCATCGGGGGGATGATTTTGAAAATACTTTTTTTTGTAATTTTTAGGGATTTATTTTCTTCATTGAGATAAATATAGATATTTAGCGGTAAATTAAATAATTTTTGTAGAAAANGTAATAATTTAAAATATACAATAACTTGATATATTCAGATTCACTCAGACTGCTTTCCGTAAATGTGATATCTGCAACCTTGAGTTTATGGAAGAAAGGAAATATAATACACACATGAAGAAGCATGATCCGAGTTTTACATGTGATCTTTGCAAGAAGAAAATCACAGGTGTAAGATCTCAATTATTCCAAGCTTGAAATGACAGATCTGTTCATTTTGGCAATTTTCTCCAAAAGTTGTAGATTTTTTCTCCCATGTTGGCAGATTTTGATCAAATTTTTTAAAAAAAATTGTAACTTTTTTTTGGAGGGAAATGTTATCCAATTATACCAATATAATCTTTCTTGATAAAAAAATAAATTGTGACTAAGGAGGAAAATGTATACTGTGTGTATTGAGGGTGTTAATTTATTGTAGGTTTTGTCTTTAATTTTTTTCATAACTTTCTTCCAATTTCATTTTAATTTTCTCTTTCAATGGGAAGGGGGTCCGATTCCTAATTTTTGTTGAAAACTGTCAACTGGTCTAACCACTAATTCTGAAATTTGAACTGAGGGAATGAGTTCAGACCGGTCTCATGGCTCAAATTTGGTTGAGAGTCCAACGTTAGGATTAAACTTTGTCAAGCTGAAAAGACTTGAATTGAAGGGGATTGTGACAGCATTCCCCGGTCAGTTCAGTGAGCTATTGGATCATTCCTGGTTCTTGATCTGATACTGATTCTGATTCTGATTCTGATTCTGATTCTGATTCTGATTCTGATTCTGATTCTGATTCTGATTCTGATTCTGATTCTGATTCTGATTCTGATTCTGATTCTGATTCTGATTCTGATTCTGATTCTGATTCTGATTCTGATTCTGATTAGGAAAGTTCTGGTACAGGAAGCATATAGAGAAATGTTATGGAGATGAGAGACCATCCTGGGCTAGGAAACCTGTAGAGGTCAACCCTGGGGAGGATAAAGAGGTCAGTTTCACTTTTCACAGGGGCTCTCGTTGTTTTTCTTAATTGACCTCCATGCCTTTCACTCAAAGTGGGTTTGCCCCGCTTTACTAGGTAACCCTAAATTTAAACCTTAAATATTTGTAATCTTATTAATTCTTAATTACTAAAAATCGTACCGTTGTGAATCAAACATGTCTCTTATTGGAAGGTTACTTGAAATTTCGTCTACAGGGTTTGTTTAACTATTTGAAATAGACATTATGTTGCAGTTTGTTGACTTGTATTCACAAAACAACCTATCCTACCGGTCAATAATCTGTCAAATAAGTGGACAGATAGACTTAGTACCTAATACATAAATGTTTGTGTTACTTTAATTTCACATTTTAATTTTACTTTCAATGGGCTTTTTCTAGGTCAAATAACTTTTAATTTTGCAATTTTTTCATCAGACTATAATAAATAAATATTTTCATGTGTTAATCTGTTCAAATAAGTGGATTTTTTTAAAATCATATAAACCAGATCAGTTCATCCGTTTATTTGATAGAATTAGACCAGCCAGCTTTACAGAAAGACTAGCTTGTGAAGCCAGCGCTGCCCAGGTTACTGAAAGTTACTCCCGAAGTTTACCCGCACGATTTTACTGGGAAACTAAATTGTCGCCATTAAAGTCGACCCACTCAACTTAGAATTTCAAAACCTAGCTACGAACATTCCCGTGGTTCTCCCAAGTTCCCCTATCAAAATTTGAGACAAATTGGTTCAGGGTTTTCCGAGTTATGATCGGACACTTTGATAAGGGGGTTATCGTTGAGGTGGGAAAAGAAATGATAAAATCATCTTTTTCCTGGCATCACTTTGTTCGTTCTTAGAGTGTTTCCTCCTCAATTTTTTAGTTTTTCTTCCTCTAGGTGATAGAAATCTACGGGAAGGAATACGATGTACACTGGGGAACAGTTACCAACACGTTTACAAAGGTATTTGCCTCGTATTCTTATTTTTATCTTAAATACACAGGGTTACCCAGACAGGATGAGTTGTTATTGACTACCTAATCCCTTTTTGATATTCTAGAAGTCCCGAATAGTAGCTAGAGTCTGGATTGAGGGGAAAGCCTGGGCAGGAAAAGCAGACTCCAGAGACGAGGCAAGAACGAAACTCATCAAATCATTGAAGGTAGAAAAAAGGGATAAAAATATATCAGATGGTAATAAAATAAATCAGATGAGGATAAAATAAATCAGATGATTAGATTAGAACTAGAACTAATAATGTTAAAAGTAATTCAAAATATTCTAGAAATAAACTTTGGACTCTTTTCCCCCCCAACATTTCAAATGGAAAGCTATAATTAGATATGCAATTTTTATTTGCTAATTTTTTAGGATCACATTAAGAAAACGATGGACAAGGGTCTGTACACACTAGAAGACGGAGAACTTGTTCCAGAACCGGTTCTGTCAGAAACCCCTGCTCCTGCCACAAAACCCGCCAAATCAAAATGTCCGCAGTGCGGGACACAGTTCTCGAAACGCGCCAACTTGGAGTTGCACATGTTCATGCACAGAGGGGACGCCAAAGCAATATAAATGTCATTTTCATCTTCTTTAAGCATTTTGGAACATTTAACTTCATTACGGAGCCATCAGTTGTCTTTCATATTTTAAAATCTATTTGAATCTAAAAAGAAATAATATCCTTAGACCGCTAGCTGTTTTGGGTTAATACAGCCGCATTTATCCAATAGTTTTCACGAAAATTATTTATGTATGGAAGTCACAATATGAAGAGAAAGAAAATTGTCACTATTTGTTGAATTGTCTTATTTTTTCTAATTTCCCGAATTTTCAGAGATTACTAGTTAATCCAAGATGGCGATGAACAAAGCACGTGCTAATGTTCGACTTCCGCCAGAAGTCAACAGAGTTCTCTATGTCAGGTATTGTTACACTTTATTGTTTGGTTGGTCGCTTGATATGGTTGCTAGTAGATAGAAGGTTTTCTGAATCTGATGGATTGGATAGTCGATAGTGAACTTTTATTGGGTTACATATTGATTGATTGATTGATGGTTATTTCTGAAATGTCAACGACAATAAAAGACAATTTTGTTGTATTTTTCCATACTGATGCGTTTTCATGGGGGGGGGGGGGGGGCTATTGGGGGTTAGCCTCCCTGGACCAGCAATCTATGGATTTCAGGGTGTTTATCAGGTCCCAACGACTGCTGACCCCCCTGGAAAGAAAAAAATATCTAAGCCAAACCCCCCCCCCCCCATGCCCCTTGGACAAATTCCTGACTACGTTGCTGATCGCAAGGCACTGAAAGAATAAGAACAATAATCCTAATATTAATAAAATATCTAGGAATTTACCGTACAAGATCACAGCTGAGGAGATGTACGACATATTTGGTAAATACGGAGCTATCAGACAAATTAGGTAAATCAAATATTACAAATATATTTTTTTTTGTCTCAGATAGTTTCAATAATGTAGTTAAAACATTGTTACATCTAGTTTCTAGGTTATTTTAGAATTAAAACTCTGATTCTGCATTTTTGTATTTTTGGGCAAATAGATTATCAAGTACAATAGGTGGCAACAGAGAAATGAACCAATTATACACAACGTCACAAGTGTCAAATATAACAAGGAAAACGAAATTTTTAAAGAAATTTACACCACTAAAAATATGTTTTTCCAGGGTTGGAAACACGACGGAGACGCGAGGAACTGCGTTTGTTATTTACGAAGATATTTTTGACGCAAAGAATGCGTGTGATCATCTGTCTGGGTTCAACGTTTGTAACAGGTAATAATGGTTTTTAAAGTGACTATAAGCGTAATTTCAAGTGATCCTCCATGCAAAGAATGTAATGCAAGGAAAGTTATTTACAGTTGCGTATACTCTGCGTACATATTGAAACCAGTTCTCTCTGGGCTGAATTTGTAAACAAGAATAGATGCCTCAGTGTTCGTTTAGTATTCTAGGAGGTTAAAAGCATTGAATTTTGATAATTTTGATAATTCATATAATAGTTTCCTTTGACCAGAATATTTCATTAATTATTTATGTGAAAGAAGGATCCCATGTCAGGCTTCGACATCTGTCTTGTGTTTACTTTACCGCCCGGCGCCCAGTGGCAGTACACTTCAGTGCAAAAGATGCGTACATCTCTGAAATAACTTTCATTGCATTAAATCCTTGCTTCAAAGATGAAAATATCCGATTTACAACCATAATCTGATGAAATATAGAGAAACAGCAAATGCAAATTAACAGTTTAAAGAAACTGAAACTTGGATATAATTCATAGCTCAAAATTCCGTTAAAGGTACCGTTGTAAATCGTTATCATTATCTTTGCATGGAGGGTCACTTAAAATTAAGCGTAAAGGGACAGACCGGCAATGTAAGGTAGTTAAACTGAGAATGCAGTGTTGTGGACACATTCTTTAGGATTCATTTGAGACTTATAAAACTTTTTTTAAAGATCTTTAAATCCTTAGTTTAAGCGCAAAGTCGACGTTCAAAATCGTACTATCGGGTGGATACGTTTTCATAATAGTTTTTTTATTATTATTAAATAACGACAACAAGAAATGTATACAAAATTCTGCAGTAAGCTAATTAGTTGTTCAGGAACAGGTTGAGAAAATAAAAATTAACTCTTATCATCGAAAATATGTAATCTTATTCAATTATTATTTTCTATAATCTCTCTTTAATCACAAAGATTTTCGGCAGATTTTCTGTAATTTTTATTAAAAAGACGAAATTTGAAGAATTTGAAGAAATCTGCGAACAAATTCATAGAAAATAAGAAATTCAATATAATGATGAAAAAGGAAATAATTAATTCTAACTTCAATTTATTGACCAATTTCTTTTGAGAAACATGTTCTTAAACATCTAATTATTTTTTCTATAGAAATTTTACGATATTTTTCGTCGTCGTTATTAATTTAAAAAAAGCGATTCTGAAAACGTACCCACCCAAATTCATGATTTTGAACGTCGACTTTGTGCTCAAACGTAGTAATTATACATCATGGAAACGTCTAATGTCTCAAATGAATCCTACAGTATTTGTCCACAACACTACATACTCACTTTAACTACCTTACATAGCCGGTCTGTCCCTTTAAAATCCCATTAATATTAAGTTTTGTTCATCAGGTGCGTGACCAGAAATTATTCTTAATTGTTCCAACACCAGTTCTTCTTCTTATTATTTGTAATCTATCTATCTATCCACCTATCAATCAATCAATCATAGCATTAAATCTCAAAGATAAAATATTTATAGATATGCAGGCAGGTAGAAACCTCCTTCCTTAATTGCTTGTAGCAGACAACTAATTTTTGAACCTCCGAGAAAAGGTGCAAGGAGAGACATCTATAGCAAATTGATTACTTTCTATTTTCCTTTCTCCCCTTGCTGCCATCTGTAGGAAATACGCATTTGTGTTATATAAACATACAGTACGCGTATTGCATCCTGTATTGACGGGGTTACTCTGTTGTGTGTGTATTGTTCGGCCATCGGGAAAGAATTGTCTGGGGAAAATAAACACCCCCCTTCTGAATCTTGACCGGCCTATTATCCGGATTTGTCTAGCGTGTTGCTGTTATCTGTCAACAAATATGCAGTATACATTGTTGATACTATAGTACGCATTTAGTGTTATCACGCATAAACAAAGTGATAAATTAGCAACAATCCAGAGGATAAAATGCCATGCGTACGACAGAGATGGTGCTGTTTGCACCTTTTCTCAAGACCTCAAAATTTATACCTGCCTGCATATCTATATATATATTATCTTTGGCCATCCCAGATTTTCACATAAAATATAATACCATGCAGAAAGTTATTTAACGTTGAAAAACAAGGACTTAAATCTAAAAAAAGAAAAAGAAAATCCCCATAATTTGACCTTTTATGATTTGATAACTTCTTACTTATCTATGCTTAAGTTGGTATTGTGTCTATATTTCCCCGATATTTCACACAATTCATCCATTGGTTTATTATTCTCTAGATATCTAGTAGTGCTGTACTACCAGGCTAATAAAGCTTTTGAGAAGTTGAATACGGCCAAGAAGGAAGACGATCTCCAGAAAATGAAGGAAAAATACGACCTCAAAACCCCTGGCAGGGTTTAGGGACCGAAAAACTCAGACCAAAACGTTACAAAATTGTGTAAACAACTTAAATTTGTTTCCTTCGATAATTGCGCATTTTTGCTCAAATACAGAAAACAATTTTTTTCAATACAAACAAACAATTAAATAAGATAAATCATCAAAAAAGTCTGCGCATTAAATATTATTGCATTTCTGTTTATTATAAAGTTGTGTTTTTGTACGATTGAATGATTGTATCTCTTAATTTCAGATCAATAATAAAATAAAAATAAAAATGGATCACACCAGTTTATCCAAGCTTCAGGGATATACTCGTTTATTCAGTTAGTAATATCATGCATACTGTCATAGACATAGATAGAAATAGATAGACGTAGATGTGGTAGACATTAGACAATAGTAAAAGTACATATTCTTTTTGAAACCTTTACTATGAGGCGTTTTTTCTCTTAAAGGGACTGTAAGCGTAATTTTAAGCGACCCTCCATGCAAAGATGGCAATGCCCGATTTTCAACGGATTTGCCTGATCAAAATTTGTCTGATCAAGTGTTAATAAATTTAGAAACTAATTATTTTAAAATTGTGGTATCTATACAAACGTGACTTGAATTACCTTTTCCGATTGGGCATGCTATTTTCCAGTTTGCACTTGAAATTACCTCTTTAGTCCATTTAAGAACTCTTTTTAAAGAGAATGATAATATTTGAAGAATACAATTTAGTTCATATCTTTACAATTGGGTTGATTTTTAATTGTTTTCTGTATTTTTTTTCGTTTTGTTTAATGTTCAGTTTCTGTATTGTGAATGAAAAGGAGCGGGTAATGGATACCATTTTGGTATTCACGGATAGTTTCCTTAAAGAAAAGTTAAGATTATAAAATTGTGGATTAAAGTTTAAAGATTGCCTTCTCAAATAAAGAAAATCAAAAGCAATTTAAAATAGGTGGACATATCATTTTTCATGCTTTTTGTCCTGTTCTTAAAGGATCTATAGACGAGAGCAGTTTTAAAAATATTGTAACTTTATTTATTTATTTATATATGTATAAATTACAAATTCTATGACGAAAAATACCGAAAAAAGAAATGAATTCAGGAAATAAAGTAGGTTTTTCACTTTAATTTTTATCAAGAAAATTTCCAAAATCATCTCCACCCAATTTTCCCTCTTCCTGTTTAATTTAATTTGGGAAAGGAAGTATTATTACTACTAAAATATTGACATTAAAAACTTGCATGCAGAAAATTTTCCAGAGTTTTTAAAAATTTTATGAGAACGAATTTGTTAATAAATTTGTATTATTAAGCTATGCAGCATTCGATCTAGAAATAGTCTTCACTTCATCCGAGTCGATGTTTGAATGAAAAAAGTTTTCAGAAGTGTAATATTAAATGGTGCGACACATTTTAAAAGCCGCCTAAATATTAAAATGATTTTTTAGTGGCCTTACTTGAAAGATTTGTTAGAGATTGGTATAACTTCAGCTTCATTGGAGTTGAATACGAGTTTGAAATGCTATACATCAAACCATAAAATGATAATTGAGCTTGAGGGTCGGGGGTCAAAGATTTGGTTTTAGGACTTAATTCTTAAAGAAAGCTGAAGTGCTGCAGCTGTCATTCGTCATTCGTAATACATTGACAGTTATTACAGTCTACTAGTTATGCTACAGGGTGTCCCAATAAACATGGGAATTAAGTGACGACTTTTAAATCTTGTTTGATCTATGCAGCATTTTTCATGAACACACTTTCCAGTTTAAACATACAATATCTAAAACGCCTGGTCTTGAGGTTTTCAAAATGTGGTCTACTATATTTGTATCTTAAAAATTAACGGGGAAATTATAAAATTTGTTAAATTTCAATTTATTTAATAAGTTCAAATTGACGTAATATCTAAGATTTTGTTATTTTTTAAAACACAGACAATTTTCTCTCAACTCCCATGTTTATGTATCTGTGTTGAAAAATTTTGATAAATGAAGTATATATCTGTAGGAAGGGGTGAATATGAAATTAGAGGAGAACAGGGAGAGAGGAAGAAAAATGTTGGATCATCTAAATGCATACAAAAAATTAGGTGACGAGAAATCTTTCAGAAAATAAGTTTTTTTTCAGTGATGCAAATAAAAAATCTTTTGCTCTCTAACCTTAAATCTGAACTTATGAAAAAAGAGAGATTATCAAATATTTCTTATCTATATAAGGTTTATCAAGTTTTAGCAAAAAATAACCGAAAAAAGAAGAAAAATAAATTAAAAATGTTTTTATGTAAAAAAATTGGTAACTCTTAATGAAATGTTCATGACCTGGATACGGATCCATTTTCCTACAGTGAGGATCCAAGATCCGCAGCACAAAATCAAATGGATCCTAAGCACTGTTTTTGTTAAGATTTTATATTAGATTTGTTAAAAATGTATTCAATGCAATCATGTCCATGTTCAGGAACTGTTTCAATCATTTAATTACAAGTTACTTAATTAGGATAAACTACTGAGATGATAAAGGATTTGAGTCTTAGCCAAAAACTCAGATCTTTAAATCCCTTTTTTTTGCAACCAAATGTCAAAGACCTTTTCAAAGATTGAATTTCGTTAAATCAAAAAAAAAGTTGGAATTTTGAAATATCAAAGGTCTACATTATCAGGTTGCGAAGATATAGAGATTAAAAATTTGAGATTGTAGCTGCCCAAGACTCAATGCCTTTGCACCTTTATTAGTTTCATTAAAAAAGCGAATAAGTACGTCATCATTTGAAAAAAAAATCAATCAATCAATCATATGTTTAGATAGTCGACTGTCGACCCTTCCTGACAAACTATCTCATGATGTAATGGTTCCTTTCACAACAAAGATATAGCTTTCAGTTTCTATTCATTCAGAAAGGTGGAATTACTACATTTAAAAATGTTGACCAATGTTATGGGCCAATATTGTCGTTTTTAAGTTTGGTTGAAACCTGGATAAAAAATACATACTTGATCCTACAAAGCTTTTAAGGGTACCGATATAAATCAAGCAAAGCTTTCTTGCATGGAGGGTCACTTGAAGTTAAGCTGAAAGCCTTTTGGAATAACGTTTACAGTCCCTTAAAGGAGAAGGAAAAATAGTTGAATTAGGCACTGATAGTTTAACAACTTCTCTTGATTGACTTGTAGTTCCCTTGGAGAAGTTCGAATACTAATACACAGTTCAACTACTTTTCGCTATTAAATGTGCTGGGTTTTTTATCACATCTGAAATTGTATAAGATAAAAAAAGTCAAATCATGTTTTTTTTTGTCACTAGAATAATTACTTTTTATCCAGGCTATGATGCCTGGTAAACTTGTGAATTCGAATAAAATAATGGTTCTGCTTGGAGAAAACTATTTTATAGGTAAAAAAGTACTTTTTTTTTGTAAAGTTAATGTTAATAGAATGTTGTACAGTTCCTAACTTCATTTCATTTCGGAATCCGGATCTGGGTGTTTTTCTACCTAAATTCTATTTTGTTTTCGTTTACTTTTATTATGAAGTTTGATGGACCAATGAGAGATCAAAAAAGTTTCTCGGATTTCGCATTAGTCCAAACTTGAAATTTTTATTTTGAGAAGAGTTTTTGTTGTTGGATATAAATAAAAATAAAGTTGACTGTTTTTTTTATTTTAAAGAAACTAATGATTGAATTGTAGTTGGCAGCCTTTAGAAATAAGGTGAACAGTCCCTTTAATTATCTAGAAACGAGTGCTAAGAATAAGGTTAACAGTCCCTTTATCTAGAAACGAGTGCTAAGAATAAGGTTAACAGTCCCTTTAATTATCTAGAAATGATTGCTAAGAATAAGGTTAACAGTCCCTTTAATTATCTAGAAACGAGTGCTAAGAATAAGGTTAACAGTCCTTTTAATTATCTAGAAACAACTGCTTAGAATAAGGTTAACAGTCCTTTTAATTATCTAGAAACGAGTGCTAAGAATAAGTTTAACAGTCACTTTATTTATTTAGAAACGAGTGTT
Organism: Eurytemora carolleeae; assembly: GCF_000591075.1. Taxonomy (NCBI): domain Eukaryota; kingdom Metazoa; phylum Arthropoda; class Copepoda; order Calanoida; family Temoridae; genus Eurytemora; species Eurytemora carolleeae. The sequence continues at coordinate 7,041 of NW_019397031.1, read as the reverse complement.
AAGAATAAGGTTAATAGTCCCTTTAATTATCTAGAAACGAGTGCTAAAAATAAGTTTAACAGCCCCTTTAATTATCCAGAAACGAGTGCTAAGAATAAGTTTAACAGTCACTTTAATTATCTAGAAACGAGTGCTAAGAATAAGTTTAACAGTCCCTTTAATTATCTAGAAACGAGTGCTAAGAATAAGTTTAACAGTCCCTTTAATTATCTAGAAACGAGTGCTAAGAATAAGTTTAACAGTCCCTTTAATTATTTAGAAACGAGTGCTAAGAATAAGTTTAACAATCCCTTTAATTATCTAGAAACGAGTGCTAAGAATAAGTTTAACAGTCCCTTTAATTATCTAGAAACGAGTGCTAAGAATAAGTTTAACAGTCCCTTTAATTATCTAGAAACAAGTGCTAAAAATAAGTTTAACAGTCCCTTTAATTATCTAGAAACGACTGCTAAGAATAAGTTTAACTGTCACTTTATTTATTTAGAAACAAGTGCTAAAAATGCCCGGGAGATATGTACTAGAAGAATACAGGCCTGTGATAAGGTAAAAGTGTCTTTGATGGGATTTATTTGCAGAACACTCCAGCGCTGCTCTTCTTTCTAAATTCTCTTCTTAAATAAATTTAGTTTTGAATCTTTTTATTTAATTACTTCCCTACTAAAATAAACAAATATTTTCTTAATTTAAAATTTACCCTGGTGGAAATGAGTGTACAGTACCAGTACAACGTGTACAACCAAATATGTCTTTTTTTTGGAAAGTCAGTTTGAACTTTTGTAAAATCACCATGAGTTAAGAAGTTTATTTTAGTTACTACATGAACTCGCTCAAGAAATGGAACTGGTGGAAGGATGGAAAAACCAGGAAAATATCATCAACAAAGTTTAAGAAATGTGCGGTTTTTGTAAGCTATTGCCATCAAGTTTTCTTATTTTGATTACGGAAAGTTGAATGTTGAATACTATATCATTCTATCAGATCTTTTTTTACAACTAAATGCATTATGAATCGCAACATTTTTTTGTCAAATTAAATTCTTCTAATAATTCTTTAAAAGGCGGGAATATTGATGGTGTACCGTATGTAGACTAGTCAGCTGCAGGAGGAAGGGGAGAAGTGTACAGATATCAGGGAGGAGTATACAGAAGAACAGGTACAGTACATTAGTACAATAGTACATGCTAATTTTAATTTTTCATTTTATTTCTTTTTTGATTTTTTTAAAAGTTATTTTTAAAAATATTTTTTTTCATAAATCTAGTTTAACTGCAGAAAATCTTGAAAAGTTTAGAAAATATGACTAGATTTATTGCCCCGAAACATACCTTAATGGTAACGGCCAACCAAAGCCCTTGAGCCCATTGAAATGGCCACGCATGTGCCTACTTAGTACTTAGCTTGCATTATCCAAGTTTATCCAAGTCTGATCCCTTTTAGGTCTCTTTAATAAACTCACTACAGTAAACATTTTTCCAAATTGTAAAAAAATTGACATTTCTAGTTGAAAGAGTGGAGAGAGAAACACTTGGAAAGCGTGCGACGGGAAAAGTTGATGAAAAAGGAAGAGGAAAAGAAAGAGGAAAAGAAAGTAGAGGATGAGGAAATCTGGAAAAGATTAGGGAAGCCAAGAAGAAAAAAAAAATGTTATTCTTAATGTTGGACTTGTTTTTACCCATTACACACAAAAATTATCAGAATTCTACCATGCGACTTTAAGAAGAACATCTGATTTATAGATTCTAAAAAGAAGCTCAAATTTAAGTTACTTTCTGAACCGCTTTCACATTTTTTACTATAATCATCTTGATTTTTTAACTTTTAATTTTTTAATTTTTTGGCTGATTAAAGAGGAGCTAGAGGTCAGAGAAGCGTTGGAAAAAGAATGGGAGGAGGAGGAGGATGATGATGATGATTTTGATGAAGATGATGATGAGGATGATGAGACTGATGATGAAGAAGATGATGATGATGATGATGATGATGATGATGATGAGGCTTATAACAGTGGAGCTGAGGCTGCCAAGGATGATCTTGAGCTGCAGCGAAGAGCTGAAATAACAAGAAGAGTTTCATTTGGAAACCTACATCCACCCAAGGAAACTAAACAGATAATATTTCAGCATTCACAAACCCAATCCGAGCCCTGTGATAACCATGAGCAAGGATATCCATCCCATCCTGGAGATATCTTATCCTTAGTTCCTCTAGAACCCAGATCCATTCTTAAACTTCCAGAGAACTTTGATCCTGCTGCATTTGTGAGACCTGAACCTGATCCTGTACCTGCCAGAGAACCTGAAGCTCCGTTTATCAACCCCATCAGCACCTTAGTGGTAGAGAAGAAAGCTGTTGCTCCTGAACCAGCTCCATCAGAACCAGAGAAGCGTGTCAGCAAGTTCAAGACAATGCGGATGAATAAATGATTGTTTTTTTCAAATCAAGAATATATCACAAAAGAAAGTTATATTTCCAGATTTAAGATGGCGGGACGGGTATTGTCGAATCTGCGACACGTGGGTAGATCAGCTGCTGTCAACAAGAACTTCTCCTTCACTATCAAGATTCAGGTAGAAATTGGCAGGTTTTTAAAAAATAATTTCTTAATTAATCTATTGGAATTAATATCTTTAGTAATATCTTGGTTTACTCATTCCTTTATAAAAGTTGTCTTTTGGTAAGCAACAATTTTCATTGAATCCCGTCAAATTTTAGATTTATTTATGCAGGTCCATGCTAAAACCAGCTCTTTACAAAGAAATGTCATTTAATCTCAGAAAAATTGGAATCAGAAAAACATTTCGGTATTAAATTATCAACCCTTGAGCTACACCCTTTGGGTTATCAATCATTTAATCCCTTAGGGGTTTAAATTTCCATAGGTTCTAAATTTTGAGTTTCTGAGAGTAAGTCACTCAAGGATTATGCAAATTTTATAATATTAAGGAATTTTAACCTGTGAGTAATAAAGGACCTTACTAGTCCCCAGGAGTTTGTAATACCTCTTGTAATAATAGAGATAAATGGTGCTAACTTTGCACCTATATTCTTTTAATTCCTAAGGGGCAGAAAAAAATTTCAAATTTTTTTTCTTGATCAGGGGCGTAGAAAGAGGGGGTGTTTGGCCCAAAACAGGTATTTATATATTTATAAATATTTTATTGCCGATGTATCATTTTTGTTTTCAAAATTTTAGTTCTGACAGATTATGAGACCATGACAAATAAGCCTAACAAGGACAGATTCAGCTTGCAGGAGGAGCCCTGTATGGTTCAGGGGCTAAAAAGCCTACAGTCAGGGGGGTCGTTTGATCCACATCAGACTCCTAAAAATTAAAGAGGAATCAGTGCAATAATGCAAAATTAAATAAAGAAAGGCAAGTAAAATTCTAAAAATAATTTTATAGTTATTTGAATTGATAAATCATAAATACTTCTTCAGGGGCGTCAAGAGTAAAAATATCACCGAACCTCTTGGATTTCATTTGTCAAAAACTAAGAAAATAATAATTTTAGATTATTTTAAATCATACAATCCTTTAGGAAGGGTCTTCCATAGCTTAAAGATCCAAAATGAACCATTTTTATCAAAAGGGGCGCCTAGAAATCCAATATCACTGAACACCCCACTCTTGGTTTTATAATTGTCAAAAACTAAGAAAATAATAATTTTAGATTATTTTAAACCATACTATCCTTTAGGAAGTGACTTCAATAGTTTAAAGATCCAAAATGAACCATTTTTATTGAAAGGGGTGCCTAGAAATCCAATATAACTTAAAAAAAACCTCTAGGCGCCCCTTTTGATAAAAATGGTTCATTTTGGATCTTTAAGCTATGGAAGACACTTCCTAAAGGATTGTATGGTTTGAAATATTTTAAAATTATTATTTTCTTACTTTTTGACTAATGAAATCCAGGAAGGGGGTGCTTAGTGATATTTTTTCTCTTGACGCCCCTGAAGAAGTATTTATGATTTATCATTTCAAATAACTATAAAATTATTTTTAGAATTTTACATGCCTTTCTTTATTTGATTTTTTATTATTGACACTGATTCCTCTTCATTTTCAGGAGTCTGATGTGGATCAAACGACCCCCCTGGCTGTAGGCTTTTTAGCCCCTGAACCATACAGGGCTCCTCCTGCAAGCTGAATCTGTCCTTGTTAGGCTTTTTTGTCATGGTCTAGTATTCTGTCAGACCTAAAATCTTGAAAACAATAATGATACATCGGCAATAAAATATTTATATATATAAATACCTGTTTTGGGCCAAACACCCCCTCTTTCTACGCCCCTGATCAAGAAAAAAAAAATTTGAATTTTTTTTTTGCCCCTTATGGATTAAAAGAATATAGGTGCAAAGTTAGCACCATTTATCTCTATTATTACAAAAGTTATTACAAACTCCAGGAGACTAGTGTGGTCCTTTAAAAAGAGATGAAATAGCTATCATGCTTACATCCCTGTTCCCTCAAGCTTTGATGCATCATTTAAAATACTGACCTTACACAATGAATTGTGCTGAGGATACAATTTTATGCATTTTATTCTTGCAAAACTAATAAATATTTGTTATTTTAGAGGGCGCTCTCATCATCAGTCGGTAAGTTAATTTCATTTTTCTCTTAATGTTCGAAAAGATAATGTTTTTAATTTTGTAGTCATACAGTTCAATGAATTTTGATTTTAGAATCTAAGGAGACCTTGGCTCAGTTCCCTGGAGCTAAAGCAGAATATACAGAGAAACTTCATTTCCTTCAGGTTAGATTCATTCCTTGATTTAGGGACAGATTGCTTGATTGCTTAGTGGCTGATATAATGCTTTAAGTGCTGTGCCTACTATATTACTTTCATCAATCAATCAAGTTAAAATCTGGAAGGGAACCCAAAGTGGAACCCCCAGACTGCCTTCAGGGCACCACACACCATCATGCAGATAACGGCCTGGAGTCCAAATTTTGTTTGTCAAACTAGTTCCAAAATTGGCCTTATATGTCACATTAAAATAAAAACCAACCTTATGTCTCACTCCTACAATTCTTCTTGTTCAACGTTTAGATAAGTCTCTTCTATTCTTTGAAATGTAATGTTGAATATTTAGCCTGATGTATACAATGGTATTCCTATCTACCATGTCATGGATAAAAATATAAACATTAATATTTTAGCCTGATGTATATAATGGTATTCCTATCTACCATGTCATGGATAGAAATATAAACATTAATATTTTAGCCTGATGTATACAATGGTATTCCTATCTACCGTGTCATGGATAGAAATATAAACTTAAATATTTTAGCCTGATGTAAACAATGGTATTCCTATTTACCATGTCATGGATAGAAATATAAACTTAAATATTTTAGCCTGATGTTTACAATGGTATTCCTATCTACCGTGTCATGGATAGAAATATAAACATCAATATTTTAGCCTGATGTATGTATTCCTATCTACCATGTCATGGATAGAAATATAAACATTAATATTTTAGCCTGATGTATACAATGGTATTCCTATCTACCATGTCATGGATAGAAATATAAACTTAAATATTTTAGCCTGATGTATACAATGGTATTCCCATCTACCGTGTAATGGATAGAAATGGAGTTGTCTTTGATGAATCTCAGGACCCTAGGTAAAATTAGATGCATTTGAGCAATTGGAAATTGTTGAGAAGCCATGTGTAGGGGTAGCATTATTAAATTCTCCATGTTCAAAAGAAAAAGCTAAAACTTTTAAATTTAAATCAGTCCTCTTTCCCATTCTACTATTTCATTTGTTTTATAAAACCTTCCATACTAAAATATTTTGTCTTTTTTCACAGACTTGAGGCTCTAAGAAAGAAAACTTTTTGGAACTCATTAAGTTGATTGTAAATTCATTTCTACTTTTATTTTGACCAAATTCAGACTAGAGCCAGAGGAGATGATAAAATGGTACAAATCAATGACGCTTCTCAACACCATGGATAAAATACTTTATGAATCTCAAAGACAGGTGATTTTATGTTATTAAGGGGTATAAGTAATGTGAATCAACCTAATTATACTTACCAAACTTGGTTACATGATTTAGGGCTATTTATTATTCTGCATAACATATTATAGAGAGCAAGCAACCGATGTTGGGGCACTATATATACTTTAATTTAACCAACTACAATTGGGAGGAGGCAACACATTAGATTTGCGTAGCAGATTTATATTAATTTAATTATTTTAACATGTGTTCTACATTAAACCAGCAATTGGGAGGATTCAACTCATATTGGATCTGATTTGCTGATATGAATTATTTAAGGCCCTTTCTAATCAATTTCCTTGGTATGAGTATTAACTTGGAGTTGTTAGCCCTAGATCTGCTAATCTTGTAAGTTAAATTAGTTAAGGTTCTATCTATATGGCGGTTTGAGGGATCCACATTGGGGTCTCTTATAGTTTCCATTTCCTTATAAACCTAATGGAAGGCAGCAACCTAAAATGCCCAATGGAAGAACCTGGTTGGGTTAAATCTTTTAACTATTCTTCATGAGACCAGCATATTGGATTTACTAAGCTTATATCAATTTAGGTTTGGTTTTATATCCGTATTCCTCTTATACTTAGCTTATATTAATTTAGGGTCGTATATCCTTCTATATGACCAACTATGGAGAAGAAGCAACCCATATTGGATCTGCAGCCGCACTTAAACCCAAGGATCTTGTTTATGGACAATACAGAGAAGCAGGTCGGAATTTAAAATTAAAAAATGTTTCCAAAAACCTTCATCCTTAAATTTTGTAGTCTGAGGTACATAATTCAAAAGGCGTGATTACTCAGAGCCCTTAAAAAGGCGCCATGACAAACTCCTGAAAGACAAACTCCTGAAAGACAAACTCCTGACGAGACAAACTCCTGAAAATAAAAAATTCTGAAATACAAACTCCATAATATCAAATTTAAAAAAATGTTTCATAATTTATATTTAATCTAGCCGCAGCGCTCGGCCCAGAAAGTGTCATAACTTAACCTAACCCATGGCCGCAGCGCTC
>NW_019397030.1:111067-116942 GCF_000591075.1 Eurytemora carolleeae | reverse complement strand
GTTTTTGGGGTCGTGCGGGTCGTTTTCAGACTCTAAAACAGGGTCGTTTGTTCTATGCGGGTTGCATATGATTTGTTTAATGCTACAACTTTTATACAAAATCTGACATAAAATAAATATGGTATAATTTTGACACAGTTTTATATCAATTCCTCGAGACAGGAACATAAGATAGATGTCTTATAAGTATCGTTCAAAACCTGAGATTAATTTTTCCTTTACAGTCCCTTTAAGTATTTATAGTTAACCTACCTTGTATGTAAGATATTGGAATATTTGTTCTAAGATAAGATCAGGTAAGTAAGCCCAACCCTCAACCTTAAAGGGAGTGCTCATGAAAATGAAAAGGGGTAGCGGTACTAATCTGAATATACTGCAACAATGCATAGATTACAGTGGTAAACAGAAAACAGTGGAATTAATCTTCTTCTTTCTTTATTTCACATTTTGTAGGGTTTTTATCGAATCATTTCTAAAAATATGCCTTTGTTATTTTTAGGAATAGAATTACATCAACGAAATTGTTATGTCCTGATTAAAATCAATATATAAGCTTTTTCTGCTTTTTACTTTAACTTTCCCAAAAAAAGTTGAAAAGATCAATTCACCTTGTTTTTAGTTGATTTGGTTTGCTCTGAATAATTCTTCATTTTTTCCTTCCATCGTCTTCGTTTTCTCTCCCTACTTGTCTCATGCTTGAATGTTGTAACTGTGCGCAGCATTGTCCTGTTGGAAGTATCAGCTGATTTGATCTAGAGAATATTAAAAGACATCTGTGAACCATATCCCTAATGTAACCCTGTTTCAAAAGTCGTCTCCGACAAATTGTATCTCCGTTGAATCCGTTGAGTACTCCGGCCACCCGCCAAACCAAACCTTGCCAAGGATTTTGCATAAATAACCTCATGGAGCTAGTAAAACTTAAAGTGCATTAAAAGAACCCATTTAAACATAATTTTCAGTGAATCATTTGCAATCAAATAGTGAACTTATTTAATCAGACGAATATTTATTTTCAGAAGAATTAAATTTGCTTTAGACTTCAGTACAAACAACTTTTTGACCCAACACAGTTTTCTAGATTGTAAGTTCCATTCACAACAGTACCTTTTATTAATCAATTCACAACAGTGCCTTTAAACCCGTTATTTATTGATTTACAACAGAAAATATGATCCCCAATCCTGCTAAACCCACTAAACCTAAAATCTCCAATCCTACTAAACCTACAAAACCTAGAATTCCAATACTCATTTATTGATAATAAAAAAACCCTTCAACTGTTTAATCTTTATTAACTATTATTATTTATATGCATGTACGCCAATAACAATTTGTATTTTGTAGGAAACCTCGTTACTGAAATATACATTTTCAAGAAGTTCTCATCTATCTGTGTATGGTTGGAGAGAGTGTTTCCCTAACCTATTTGCCTTGGATTTGTCATTCTTCGAGTTACATATCCTTTGCCTCAGTACATCCCGCTTCGAGCAATTTACCTTTTGATCAGCTCACAACATCACAGTTAAACTCCTATTAAAGGGAGTGACTGGCTATGTAAGGTAGTTGAACTGAGTATGCAGTGTTGCGGAAAATTTTCTTTCGGATTCATTTGAGACATATTAAACTTTTTAAAGATATGTAAATCCTGAGTATGAGCGCAAATTCGACGTTCAAAACTCCTTTTTTTGGGGGTGGATACGTTTTCAGAATTAGTTTTGTTTTAATTATGAAATAACGACAATGAAAAATAAAGTAAAAATTATACAGTAATCTAATTAATTGGTGTTATTCATGTTAACATTTGATTGATTTTACATTGTTAAAGCTTTTTTTTTGCATACTTTTATGAAAGAAAACTTTGTAAATTTGTGTGACGCCTCCTAAAAGCCAACACTTCTAGAATAGTTTTAAAAAATGAAGAATACCGATGCCCAACTCTAGGTTTACCTGCACATCCACCAGATTAAGAACTTGTTTAGGAACAGCAGTGTACGCTGTAACAGATTCCTCCTGTCTCACCCGGGATAATCTAGTATGGAAACAAATGTCGTCTTCTTACAAAAATATTTATGTCGTCTTACTTCATCAATCTAAATGTCGTCTTGTAATTATAATATGATTAAACCTTGGTGCCATAGTATCAGAAGCTAATGAGGCACGAAGACTCCGCATAGAAAATCTATTTGACACTTCTCCCATTTTACAGATTTTATCTATCTGAAAATTACAAGAATGAGACGTTTTTACGAAATTTACACTGTTTGTGTCCCACGAAATATGACAGTTGGTAAATAATTTGGAATGTCTTCTTCCCTGTAATAGATATTAAAGACTTTTTACTTTTTTTCGTTCAATAAAGTCTTTAACTAAAATATATTTTACTTTGAAATCAATTTTACTATAATATGACAACCGTTCAATATTCTTGTAATTCTCTTTGGTATTTCACAACTTAACCCTATCTCTGCTGGGGTAATTGAAAACCAGGATATGCGCCCCCCCCCTCTAAATCCCATGTTTGATGTCCAAATATGACAAATGATACATCATTGGAAAGCTCTTGTGCTCTACTTTTAGAATCTGCAAAAAAAATTGCAAATTTGCAAAAATTGAATTTTTTATCGCAAAATCCAGTTATATAGTAAAAATGTTTGCAAAAAAAATTTTGTCCAAAAGATGAAAAATTATACATTTTTGAAAAGCCCTTGACCATGCCATTTCAAATATGCAAAAAAAATTTCAAAATTTTAAAAAACTTGATTTTTAATCAAGAAAAACTAAAAATGTGCAATTTCCTTTGACAGGTTGTTTGCAAAAAATTTGCAATTTTTGTTCGCAAAACTTGTGCAATTCGTTTCCTTATGTCGAAGGCTTTCCAAAAAACTAAATTTTATCAAAATCTGACAAGTGGAAGTGGGTCAAAATAAAGATTTAGTTTGTTACAGGAAAAAGCAGTCATTTAGGCAGTGTGCAAGAGTTAGTATTAAAGCCCGGTTTTAGGCCTAAAGGGAGAGCTTTGGGTATTTAGGAAAAGTCAGAAAATTTCAACAGCCTCAGACCAATACTTTTTGAGCTATGTAAATAAACTACAGGTGGGGGTCAAATTGACCTCCCCCCCCAGCAGGAATAGGGTTAAGTAATTTTGGCAGAAGATATTTTAAATTATTCACCAACTGTCATGTTTCGTGGAACACCCTGTATATTCATGACAACCTGCAAAGGTTTACTTGTTCCTTTCTTTGTCAAATAAAATATAAACCATTAAACGACTATATAGGTTTTGCAGAAGACTTAATTTACCCTCGGAATCCTCATTTTTAATAGTTTCACGTCGTCTTTACAGACTCATCAGCTTTGGATGATTGTAATTGTTTATTGATTAAATTATGAATTCTAAATCAACCATTATTTTCTATAAAAATATGTTTTCAAAAATGTTCTTTTGCGTGCAAACTTACACAGTTACATTTATTCTGAAATAATAACATAGCATTTATTATTCATTTCAGATTAACTTATATTTTCAAATTAAAAACAAAATCTTTGTTATTTCTACATAATTTGCATTATTATTATTTTTGTTTATTATTATTTTGTTTCCCTCCATGGTGAAATTATATTGATTTTGAAAATTGTGTGCAACAAATTTCCTGGCAAATCTTAAATTTAAAAAAATATTTTATTTAAAATAAAATAAATTTTACAATTTCATCTTTTTTTTAAAATATGATAATAAAAACAGTGGAATAAAGGTATCAATTTTCTAAGTCTTCTTTTAATGTTTTTATTATCAAATTTTAATTATAATTGATTATTATAAATGTGATCAGAGCTGGGACCATTAGTGTTGGATATTCATGATTAATTTTAGATCTAGATATCTAAAAAAAGGTTTGCAATTTCTTTGCCAATATTTCTTAATAAAAAGAAAGAACAGAGACGACTAGATTTACAATGTTTTCTGGTTACAATACCTTGGCAAAAAAAATACAGTAAATTTTCACTAATAAATTCAATGTTTTCATAAACTGTTAATTCTAATGAATGTACGTGCAGTATACTGAAAAATCAGCTGACTAGTTATAAGCTTGCCAAATGCAACTCAATATATAACTTTCCAATTTTTACATATAAGATATCAGCCCGGAAGTATTCATTAAAGAGATTGTTCAAATTTTTTAAAAGTAAACTATAATTCACTTTCAAAACTGTACAAAATGTAAAATGTTAGGATTCAGATGTCGGCAGGATTACTATAAGTATAAGGATTCAGATGTCGGAAGGATCACTATAAGTATAAGGATTCAGATGTCGGAAGGAAAACTATAAGCATAAGGATTCAGATGTCGGATTGAATTTTGGTATAAGTAAACCATTTCTTTTATTCGAAAGATGAACATAATTTGGCGCAAAATTTGCGTAATTGATTATTTTGCGCTAAACGTAAATTTTCACGCTAAAAATTGTAATTTTAAGCAAATTGACCAAACTGAGAGTTTCAGTCAAGTTTCAGCACAGAATCAAACATTTCTGAAGGTTTATTACAAATTTTCGTACAAACTAAATTGTGATTATGCTACTTTAAATCATGGTTACTTCAGGTTACAAAAACTTCAAATAAATGAAAAAAAATTAATTAAATAAAATTTAGAAAATTTAAAATCAAAAATCAAAAAGTGATGCATAGTTTTTTTTAGATGTCTGAAGCTTTGTTCCCACTTAGATAAAATACTCAAAAGTGGTATACTGCAATTTTGAGCGAAATGAAGTTCGGGAATGATTGCGCAAAGTACTGAAGAGACGAAAAATGGATTCAAATTGAATCAGAGTACAAAGTTTTAAACTTGCCTGAAAGAAAGCTTTATGTAAAGCCATGTATCATGCAGAAATGTCTGCGACGTATTCCCAGTCTGCATGGAAACAATTCCTTCATGTTCCATTATAATCACAATGTCTCAAGATGTCAGGAGTAGATGGTTAAACAACAATCGCGTTTGGTCATTGACGGCATTTTTTATCCCTTGGAGATTCTCAAATCCTTTTGTTTAATCTCAAGTCCTTTCATCCAATGTATTTTATCTCAAGTCCTTTCATTCAATGTATTTTATCTCAAGTCCTATGGTTAAATGGGTTTATTCTCAAGACATTTACTCTCAAGTACTTTTGTTTAATGGCTTTATACTCAAGTCCGTCTGTTCATTGGCTTTATTATCAAGTCCTTATGATTAATGGCTTTTTTCTAAAGTACATTTTTTAAAGACTTTATTCTCAAGTCCTTATGATTGATGGCTTTATTTCTGAAGTCTATATTTAATGACTTTTTTTATTTGCATGATTAATAGCTTTATTTTCAAGTTTTTTTTGTTAAAAAGCGTTTATCTCAACTTCTTTTTTTGTGGGGGCTTTACTTGCAACTCCCATATTTAAAAGGTTTGAATCTCAATTCGTGTGTTGAATTGGCTTTAATCTCAAGCCCTTTTTTTAGTGGCTTTGTTCTTCAGGCCTTTTATTTCATGACTTTATTTGTTTCAGAGTTTTAAAAATCCCTGGTATGCCTGCAATTATAATGTGTAAACATGATCTTTATAAACATTGCAAATGCCGAACTTTTATTATCATGCATTCTGTTATTTCTACGTATTTCAGATGTATTTTGTTCTTGAGGCTGAACAAAAACTTGAGTAAACACCTTGTGACGAATGTGTTTAAAAAAAGTGTGCAGTTTTTTCCCACGCAGTATATGGTCCGTATTTATAGTTGTCAAATAACATGTTTTCTATAAGTGCTTTTGTCAAAAATGAAATCAAGTCCACTTTATTCAATATTCTTCTGCCCCCCCCCCCTCACTACATTTCCTTATGCTTATAATCTT
>NW_019397030.1:0-110709 GCF_000591075.1 Eurytemora carolleeae | reverse complement strand
CCCCCCCCCCCAGCATATCCTGGTTTTCAAGTACCCCAGCAGAGATAGGGTTAACAATATTTTCCGATTTTTTAAAGTTACCGCTAGTTAGCGATTTCAATTTTATTTACGGCGTTAACGGAAACTTTTCAACAACCGTTAACGGCTCTGGCCCTTAACAGTACCGCTTATGAAATCGTTAACGGTTGTGAACACAGAAGACAAAATTAAAAACATCAAAACACGTAATTTTTTCAAAACAGGCTTATCCGTTTTCTTAACAGAATTTTGCCCAGCCCTACTTCCCTATAAAGTAGTTATAAATAATTCTTCTTCTAAAGACAAAGATCTTCATATCGTTTCTGAATTACATTGTAAATTGAGTTTTTTATGTATTGAAAATGTTCTTGTTCTTGTTATTTTCTTGAAAACAATTATTGATCTTTAATGTGACGCCCCTGCTGACATTACGTTTGTGACGCCCCTGCTGACAAAATGTTTAATGTGACCCCCCTGCTGACATTATGTTTAATGTAACGCCTCTGCTGACATTATGTTTAATGTAACGCCCCTGAAGACATTATGTTTAATCTCAAGTCAAAATATAACAAAATGAGAAACTTAAAGATAAACTAATCCCCTCTTTTCCTTGGCAACTTGATAGCGTATCGATCGTCGAGCTTTGATAATTCAAACCATAATTGTATGAACTAGAAGGGAGATACAACTTACGCGGCCCGCCTTACCTTATTGATCATACATTCTTAGCTTCTTTTCCATACTCCTTGGTTGCAAAGAAATAGAGATACTTACATATGATTTTGTGAGAAGTGATCAGTTCTTTTATCTTGAGAAGTTTGTCTCACATTAACTTTATATTTAGGCTGGTCTTGAAGTTCATCAGTTCTGGCCTTTGGTAAAAATTGAGTGTTCACCTGATCTTAGATTCTTTCTTTGCTCCATGTACACCCCTATATGTATAGATACATATCCTAAGGTTAGTTGTATAGTTGTATATATAGTACATGTACAATGTACACCCCTATATGTATATATACATATCCTAAGGTTAGTTGTATAGTTGTATATGTAGTACATGTACAATGTACACCCCTATATGTATAGATACATATCCTAAGGTTAGTTGTATAGTTGTATATGTAGTACATGTACAATGTACACCCCTAAATGTATAGATACATATCCTAAGGTTAGTTGTTTTTTTGTATATATATAGTACAAGTACAATGTACACCCCTATATGTAAAGATACATATCCTAAGGTTAGTTGTATAGTTGTATAGTTGTATATGTAGTATATGTACAATTTGTACACTCCTATGTATAGATACATATCTTAAGATTAGTGGTATATGTAGTACATGTACAATCTACACCCATATATTTATATATATATCATTGGATTAAAATTAATAAAAGAAAGTAACCAAAAAAAAATAAAAAAAACGTTTAATCTTTTCTATATTTTCTATTAATAAATACAAATTCACATTAAAATAAACAAGATAAATAACTTAAATCAAAATCAAAAATAATTCTTTTAATGTTCAGCCTTTGCCCGCTTGTCGGTCAGTGTGTGAGCGGGCAAAGCTTGGTTGTTTACCAGTCATGCAGAAATATGGCTTCGAATGGCCGAGTAGGTTAGGATTTTTAAAACCATTTAAAACTATTCCATTATTCGAAATTATAGTGTGTGACAGCTTTAGTGGTCGGCGATTATATCAATACAATAAAGACACATTTTTATTAATAAGGCTTTGATCCCTAACAAGCAATGTTCAAATTACAAGTTTACAAGCAAACGAAGAGAAACTGTTATTTGACAACTCCTCTTTTTAACATGTACATATGTGTCTCTGCTGTTTGAAAGATTGGTAGAAATCAAAATTGAAATTTGTTGTTTTGATATATACGAAGACGACTGAACTTATCAAATATTTTTTTTATGTAAAAGACCAAACTTTATCCCTGATGGTGGTTTTTAAGATCTCATTCTGAGTTCGGAGGCAAATCTAAAACCTGGATTATCACATGTAATTTTCTAAACCATGTCTTTTTTAAAAGTGTAGTAGAGATGAATAATTTATTGATAATTCGCCCCAAACCCTGATTGTTTATCTTTATAACGTGATTGCGTAGACATTTGAACTTTGAATTCTGCTAAATGTGATATTCAAAGTTTGAAATGACAAAGGTCACCACCATCAGGTTCTCTAAATATACTGATTTGAGTGATAACCTATTGTTTAGTTCTTAATATAAAAAATAACTGCCCTTTAATTCAAAATTTTAGAAAATATCTGTAATTGTAAAATATTATAGAATGTCTTGTTCCCTACTTCCTGAGTATGGTGGGAAGGAACTATGTATGGATGCCCAGGTAACAGTTTTAGTTTTTGCCACAAACTCTGATATTTCAAACTTGAAATTCTGTCATACACGTCAAACTAAGGTAAAAAGATTGAAGTTTTATATTTTTTTAATCATACTCTATAGAGAAGAAAAATATTCAAAATTTCTGTCATATCACCAAATTAATTGTCTTTTCTACGAGGTCGCAGAGTCGTACCCATAGATAAAGATAGATTGTGCATAAGACGACATTTTTCATCTTAAAAGATATAAATGTACAGAGATGTTTTAAATATATTCCTATTATATAGATTACCTAGGTCGGTTGTGAACATTGGCTGTTCTTATGTCATTGCGTACTTGTGGTGTACATGAGTTCTGTAGAGAGAAATTCAAATTAGTTTAGTCCTTCTCATGTCCTTCTTCAGTTCTCGTCAATATGATATATTGCTCAGTGAAATATTGTTGTTCAAATAGTTCCATTCCCGGAGTTATTTTACACTCTATTATGAAATCCATTAAAACACCAAACCACCCCGCTTATCATTGAAGTACACTTAGAAGTATGAGTTCGCGGACTGTGATTTTGCGTACATAAGCTATCTATGTTTTTTTATTTATCTATGGTCGTACCAGTGATGTCGCTTAAATGTCACCTACTAAGTAAGAAATAACGTTTAAACCATCAGGTTGAACAGATACAGGAAATAGAAAATTATATTTTATGGGAAAAATAAATAAATTCCTTTATAGTTCGGAATTTTTTATTTAATTTTTTCTGATTGCTTTTCATTTAAACCTTTATTAAATTATTACAATGTATAAAATAAACATTGTGTATTACAACTGAAAAAATGTTCATGCACATTATTTTTATATTTTTTTAAAACAATTTTTTTTTTTGAATCTTGAATCTTAGAAAATTGGATACAATTGATACAGACAAATTCTGATTTGATTCTTCTTCTTGTCATCATTTCTCTCGTTTCTTTTCTTTTCCTTCAGTTGACTGTCCCTGATTCTAATTATTTTGAAGGAAAATACATATTTGCTGAAACAAGTATGTACTGGGACACTCTCCTCCCTTGTAGATGTAGTAATTTTCAGTTTTATTGTCGAACTCAAGAATGCTTGACTTGACAAGCTGATTGAAGGTTAATGTAGTGCTGATTCAGCTTCAACCCATACTTCGTATATATTTTCTGAAATGGAGAAGATGAAATGAGGGAGGGGGGGTAGGTCTCTCAGCCCTATCTCAAATGATTTCTCCATTCACAAACGGGAAAAAAATTGATGGTGTAGAACTGATCATAGGAGGGTTCCCTTCAATTTTTCTTGTTCAATTTTCTTTTTTCTTCTTGTTTCCTGTTTGTAGGTTTCTGCAATTTTACTTTGCGTTCCTTGTCTAGAAATAGAAAATCCCTGCTTTCCTCTGATTTTTAATTGTTTTCGACTCTGTGGAATTAAAGGTCTTTTCCCATTGGAGTTGCACCGCATTACAAAATGGAGATTCTTCTTTCTATTGTTCTATTTTTTCTTGTTTCTGGTGAGCTGTAATATATTTTCTTAGTTTGTTTTCAAGGTGTGGGGCAGCCATGTTAATTTTAACCAGCGCTCCATAATTGAATACTCCCTGGCTACTTAAAGCTCTGCATTTCTATGAACTTCCGTGCTGAGGCCTGCCCGCAACTGCAAAATTTTTAGAAAATAAAAGAACAAAAATAATTCCATTAACCCTCCTTGGTTGCAAAGAAATAGAGATACTTACATATGATTTTGTGAGAAGTGATCAGTTCTTTTATCTTGAGAGGACAGGTAGCTGAGTGACCGGCCCCCTCGAACCCTCCTACCCCCCTGTTCACCCTCTAACTAGCTGCTAGACAGACCCACTCAGTACTTCGTAGTCAGTTTGTACCAACCTTCCATCTTATAGTTAAAAGATTATAAGCATAAGGAAATGTAGTGTTTTATACTATAATTGGAAAAGTGATCAGTTCCCAAAAGTGACTTTACTATTGACCTAGAGGAAAAAGTTTTGATTGCTCATTTTTGTGATGATTAATTGATGTCTGCAGTGAAAAGAGTAGCTGTGATAGATAGCTAAATATAACCAGGCCTCGAAACACCACCCTTAGTAGCAGGAAACAATGATAACTTTAAACCAAATATTCGCTGTACTCCATCTTCAAGCTGTTGTACACCATGTACAGTGTACTCAAGAGTGCCAGGAGATAACAATACCAATGTGTAAAGATATTGGGTATAATTCAACTAGACTTCCAAATCAATTCAACCATAAAACACAGGACGAGGTATGATTTAGATTAATATATAATTTGTTTGGGGGTTTTATATATGTTGCATTTGTTTATCTCGCAAGGATAAAGATTTTTTTTCATATCATTAATGCAATTACAATTAATCGAGTGTTTCTTTTATTTGCAAATATGTTTTCCACGAGAACTGCGAAACACTATTCAACGTATTCTCAATAAATGTCGTAATATAATTCTTAATTATTCTTATATTTTGCTATATTCGGCAGGATTACTATAAGTATAAGGATTCAGATTATAAAACTAGATTTTGCGATAAAAAATTCAATTTTCGCAAATTTGCAAATTTTTTTGCAGATTCTAAAAGTAGAGCACAAGAGCTTTCTAATGATGTATCATTTGTCATATTTGGACATAAAACATGGGATTTAGAGGGGGGGTCAAATTGACCCCCCCCCAGCGTATCCTGGTTTTCAAGTACCCCAGCGGAGATAGGGTTAAATGCTTACATAGCTTTTTGTACAATGAATCACAGTTTTAGATTTGCAATTTATTTCAAGTACATTAATTCAGAAATATGTTCTTAATCGCCAACTAAACCATAACAATACACTAATATATTACAGTATATAGAAATAAAAAAGATATACCAATATAAAAATGTATCTTGTCAGGCCCAGAACCCTCAGGGTGCAGGACCCCTAAGCCGTCCCTCTAGTAGAGGTCTACCAGGGACTTCTCCACCACCACCACCAGGATACCTGGGACAGGAGACAGAGTGTTCATGTTCTGCATGTGGTAGTATTCCACAGGCATATCCAGGCAACAATCTAGTTCAACTTAGGTTTGTTTTTACAAGATTTTATGCTATTTTTTTATTTACAACTTAATATTTACAAACTTGCTTCCACGTGTTTCTATAGTTCCACGGGCAACGCCAGGCCCTTCAATATTCAAATCAAATCTTAAGTATTAAAGAGAATGTTATATAAATAATATTTATTCATCTTCAATTCATTATCTCACACAAATTTTGAATCCTTAAAGTAATACATGTTATTTCATTTTTATATTAGTTTAAAATGGAATATAGTTATTCTTTGATTTTCAGTGGTAGGCGATCATATCAATACAATGAAGATGACTTTCGATTTAGATTTGGATTGATATATCAAGCTGGTAAGAAGCATTGATACACATAATCCTATAACTTAGTAGTCAAGAGAAGCTGTCAATTAAAAAATCTTCTCTTTGTCTACTTGTAATTCGAAAAAAGCTTGTTAACAATTAAAACTTAAATTAAGAATTCATCTTTATTGTATTGATATCACCAGTTCAGTTTAGTTCAGTTCAGTAAAAAAATAACGATGGACAAAAAACTCGGATCGTTGAAACGAACTTTGAAAAACGCACTGAAGATTTTACTTACCAATACTGGAGTGAGGAAACGAATAAAGTAGATGGAAAATGAACGAAAGTTTTGAGAACGAACGATTGAACAAAAAACGAGTGATGAACGAACGAATAAAAAAAAACGAGCCCATCTGTTTAAAACACTTAGTTTTTTATCTTCGGGTTGAAAGAAAATGTATTCATAATTTCTAAAAAATGGAAAGAATTATAACAAAATGTATCAATGCCTTTCTTAGTTTTTCTAGTATCGCTAATATCAAAATTTATAAATGTACTCTATTTAATTTCTAGACCCGGGAACCCTCTATTTAACCAATCTATCAGCTGGGCTGGACAACCAGACTGTTCTGCCCCCTGCTACTCACCATTCTTTGGGACTCAGGACAGGTACAATTTTGGTACTTAAAGGGAGTGTTCGCGAAAAATGAAAGGGGGTATAGGCTTACGGCGATAAATAATCGCTTTTGATCGCTACTAATCTTCCTTCTATCTGTTACGTCTATAATGAGAAAATTGTTAAAAACGCCTCATACCGAAGAACGTAGATTCCTTACAAATTCAGAAAGTTGCAACATACAACTCGGATCGTAACAAAATCAATTTAATTTCAAACAAATCATTCATATATTACAACTTATAGTCATAGATATTTTTTGGACGCATTTGTATATAGTTAATATTTCATAATATTTTTTTCTTCCTATGATTGACTTTTAAAAACATTTATTCCTATTTCGAGGATTTTGAAAATGATGACGACATTTTCCATATTTTGTGAAAACAAGTTGTAAGCGAAATATTAATTTTAAAAAACACAAAATAAAAAATTTTATGAAATATCAACTATATACAAATGCGTCGAAAAATAATCGATGACTATAGGATTTAATATCTCAATTATTTGTTTGATAGTAATTTTATTTTTTTACGATCCAAGTCGTATGCTCCAACTTCCTCAATTTGTATGAACGCTTCGTTCTTCGGTATGAGACGTTTTTAACAATTTTCTCCATAAAGACGCAACAGATAGAAGTAAGATTAGTAGCGATCAGAAACGATTACTTATCGCCGTAAGCCTATACCCCCTTTCATTTTCGCGAACACTCCCTTTAAATTTGCCGCTTATCCTTGGTTTTCGCTATAAGTGTATAACGGTATTTTTGTTTGCAGAGAGTTTGCTGAACTATGGTTAACAGTATGGAGTGTGGTCTGCTGCGTGTCTACTTCGATAACTATTGCAACATTTCTATTAGATCCTTCCAGGTATTTTTATAAAACCTTTATCAACACTGTCCCTTTGACAGTATTCCCACTTGAAACCACTTCTAAATTTGGACTGTTAGCATTCCCACTTGAAACCATTTCTAAATTTGGAAATATTTATACTAGAACTTTAAATTTGAACCTAAACATCCTAGGCCTTCTTCAGGCCCGTAGCCAGGATATTTCCAGGCCGCAAAATGGCGCGACGCCGGCGAATTATTTTTTTAAGCAATGCTTGGTTTGTTTTTACAGTTTTTAACAAATGTATTTGAGCTTTTAAGGGTTACATTTTAGTGTCTGAAACTTTTCAGTTTACATATATTATACAATAAACATAAAAAATAAATGAATGGTACTTTAGCTTAAGGAAAAAATTCATTACTTAAAATCAAGGCTTCTTGTCCCTCGGCCTCATCATGATAATATGAAGATGAATAAAAAATAATACTAATTTCTAATATTTTGTTTAAAGGTGTTTATTTATATTGACATTGAGACATTGAGACATTCTTAGTGAATAGATTAAAATTTGGTTTGGGAAGGAAATCAATTCTTACTCGGGCTATATAATTAATAACAATAACTAGATTTTAGAAAATTATGAGAAACAATTTCTTTTATGTGGGACTGGGGGGGGGATGCAAATTCGTCATTGCACCCCCCTTTCAGAAGAAATGGGGGTGCACCTGTCCCCTTGCACCCCCCTGGCTACGGGCCTGCTTCTTCTGAACCCTTTTTAACTTTCTGATAAATTAATAAATTGATTGATTGATTGTTCCAGGTACAACTATCCTGAGAGAAGTATCATGTATCTCTCAAGCTGCTACTTTCTCATCAGTGTTGGATTCATTATCAGAATCATTGTCGGGCACCAGGTGGGAAATAATTATCTAGATAATACATTTCTTCCCTCATTTATATGTTCGCTATATATGGTGCAAACTGCTGGACCAAATTTGTTGAAATTTAACGAAAGAACCCATGGAAACCAAAGGGGTGACGGAGGCTATTTTTTTTTTAAATTCTACGGGCAACGGCGAGCACTTTAGCTAGTTATTTATAAACAGAGTGCTCTTATTTGGTAAACACTTAAATACAGGAATAAGAAAAGCTGCAGGGCCCACTCACTAATATTAAATATATATATAGACTGTATCCTGCAGCCTACAGAATCCACTGTCTAAACGTGGATACAACAATCTACTGGTTTCAAGAGCAAAAATTCCCAACATGTATTCAGGTAATCTTTTTTAAAGTTGGAATTACTGTTAATAATTCTTAGTTAACATCAAGATGTTTAAAAAAAACATTATTGTGAGCATGGCAGCTCTTGTGTATATATGTCTGTTGTCCATGTTAGCAGTAGACCGCCACCGTTTCTACTTTCTAACCAAGACGAGATATACGTTGGAAGACAAATATATGCTTCTGACGTGGCAAAGAAACCCTGACCTAACCCAGATCTAGTCTGGGTCCGGGGCAACGGTTTTTTTTAATGCACAAGGTGGAAGACTCGGCGAGAATTAAACCGAGATGTATAGTTTTCAGCTCGCCGAACAAGCAGATCAGAGAAGACAAATGAGATTCGTCCGCCATTCGAGGCGGAGCATTCTGACTAGTTGTCTTGGTTCCTCATAATTGAATTTTTTACCATTTTTATTTTATTTTTTTATCAGTCATTATTTTGGTGTACCATGCTGCTTATCTATTCATTTCAGTTTATAAAACCCAATTTGATCCGTTTTTATCAGCTATATTATTTTTAGAATGCATGGTTTTATTGCAATATATATGCATAATGCATTTTTTAATGAGTATTAGAGAAAAGTTATTTTAAACGTGTCTTAAAATATCTGCTTTTGCCATCACATCCAGCTGACTTAGTTTCGTCATTTAAAATTGTGTGTTGATGATGGACCAAAGACGATGTTAGTTCAACATTTTATCGAAAATATGTTCGGTCTGGGTTGACACTCGCCAATTCTTAATATATAATAAAAATAAAAATCATTAATTAAAAAGGTTTAAAAAAACAAGAAAATGAACAAACAAAAAAGCCTTTTTTATGGAAATATAGGGAAACGTACTCGAATCAAGATATGTAAAAAAATTTGTAAATATTCATGTTTTAAAGAACTTTAAGACAATTATTATTCCTTGACATTGTTGGTTTAATTATTTGTGTTTCTGACAAAATACGAAAAATATGAAATATGAACATTTTAGTATAATTTAATGAATGATATTAGATGAGGATGAGGTAGTCTGCACCCTGGTGTTTGTACTGATCTATCTCTTCAGTATGTCCAGCTCTCTTTGGTGGGTCATTCTCACCTTGACCTGGTTTCTTTCAGCAGGTAGACAGGCGTCTCTATAATTATACAGATTTTTAGACTTTATTCTATAATTATACAAATTTTTAGATTTTGCTTATAGGCTTCTCTGTAATTATGCAAGTTTTAAACTTAATAGGCGTCTCTGTAATTTTACATATTTTAAACTTTTCAAGGGGTTTCCATAGGTAACACAGAATTTTAGATTTTTAATGTGTGTTTGTGAAAATTGAAAAATGTTTGATTGAACAGAATTTTGTTCTTTTTTCCGATTGCACAAAATATTTTTAGAACATTTTTTAGTCTTAGACATTAACAAAGTAGTCATGATGATAAATAAAATGAAATTTTTTTTTTTGTAAATTTATTTTTGGATAAACTCTATTTTGTTTTTAGGTTTGAAGTGGGCCGAGGAGTCTATATCCAAGTACTCCATCTGGTTTCATGCTGTAGTGTGGGGAGTACCTCTTATACAGACTACAGTTCTACTCCTTATATCAGGAGTAGAGGGAGATAATGTAGCAGGTATAGACAGATATGTTGAATGTTGACTTTATATCTGGAGTAGAGGGAGATAATGTAGCAGGTATAGACAGATATATTTATTGTTGACTTTATATCTGGAGTAGAGGGAGATAATGTAGCAGGTATAGACAGATATATTTAATGTTGACTTTATATCTGGAGTAGAGGGAGATAATGTAGCAGGTATAGACAGATATGTTTAATGTTGACTATATATCTGGAGTAGAGGGAGATAATGTAGCAGGTATAGACAGATATATTAAATGTTGACTTTATATCTGGAGTAGAGGGAGATAATGTAGCAGGTATAGACAGATATGTTTAATGTTGACTTTATATCTGGAGTAGAGGGAGATAATGTAGCAGGTATAGACAGATATATTTAATGTTGACTATATATCTGGAGTAGAGGGAGATAATGTAGCAGGTATAGACAGATATATTTATTGTTGACTTTATATCTGGAGTAGAGGGAGATAATGTAGCAGGTATAGACAGATATATTTATTGTTGACTTTATATCAGGAGTAGAGGGAGATAATGTAGCAGGTATAGACAGATATATTTAATGTTGACTTTATATCTGGAGTAGAGGGAGATAATGTAGCAGGTATAGACAGATATATTTATAGTTGACTTTATATCTGGAGTAGAGGGAGATAATGTAGCAGGTATAGACAGATATATTTATAGTTGACTTTATATCTGGAGTAGAGGGAGATAATATAGCAGGTATAGACAGATATATTTAATGTTGACTTTATATCAGGAGTAGAGGGAGATAATGTAGCAGGTATAGACAGATATATTTAATGTTGACTATATATCTGGAGTAGAGGGAGATAATGTAGCAGGTATAGACAGATATATTTAATGTTGACTATATATCTGGAGTAGAGGGAGATAATGTAGCAGGTATAGACAGATATGTTTAATGTTGACTATATATCAGGAGTAGAGGGAGATAATGTAGCAGGTATAAACAGATATGTTTAATGTTGACTATATATCAGGAGTAGAGGGAGATAATATAGCAGGTATAGACAGATATATTTAATGTTGACTATATATCAGGAGTAGAGGGAGATAATGTAGCAGGTATAGACAGATATGTTTAATGTTGACTATATATCTGGAGTAGAGGGAGATAATATAGCAGGTATAGACAGATATGTTTAATGTTGACTATATATCAGGAGTAGAGGGAGATAATGTAGCAGGTATAGACAGATATGTTTAATGTTGACTTTATATCTGGAGTAGAGGGAGTTTCAGGGAGATAAAGCATATTTGCTAAGTATTAAAAGTATATTTCTTCAATAATTTTGTGAAAGAAATTTTTGATATTTTTAGGAATTTGTTATGTTGGGAGTAGAAATCCGAGTACTATGCTTTTCTTCATTATCCTACCCCTCACATTATACTTGATCATTGGTAAGTATTTTCTTCATTATCCTACCCCTCACATTATACTTGATCATTGGTAAGTATTTTCTTCATTATCCTACCCCTCATATTATTCTTGATCATTGGTAAGTATTTTCTTCATTATCCTACCCCTCACATTATACTTGATCATTGGTAAGTATTTTCTTCATTATCCTACCCCTCATATTATTCTTGATCATTGGTAAGTATTTTCTTCATTATCCTACCCCTCACATTATACTTGATCACTGGTAAGTATTTTCTTCATTATCCTACCCCTCACATTATCCTTGATCATTGGTAAGTATTTTCCTTGTTTATTTCTCAAACAAATGTTTAATTGAATTTTCTATTCAAATTTTACAATTTTAGATAAATATTTTTATAAGATATTTTCTTTTTTGTTTAGGCATTTCTTTTCTTTCTGGAGGTTTTATCAGTCTGTTCAAAATCAGGTAGTTTTTTTAAATTTAGCATTTGAATTATTAATTGCATTAATAAAGATGCATGTCGAATATTTATTAATTATTACTTGATAAATCAAATTAAAACGATTAATTCTAATATAAAGATATGTTTTTATCCATAAAATTAGATTTAATCACTTATATTTGAAATCGATAAATTATTTGGTTATTAATTAATAAGCGTACGTATAGGCGTGATTGATCACAAAAAATGAAATGATCATTTCTTGATTGAAAAATACTAAATAAAAATGGATACATTATTAATTTATTATTATAATTTATGGATTATTGACTGATCATTAAACTTGAATTTTGGACATATCAATGAACCTAGACTTATGATTTATTGATTAATGAACTCACATTGATGAATGAATTAATGAATTTAGACGAATGTTGCGTGAGGACGGAATTTACGAAACAGCGGATAAATTGGAAAAGTTTATAATAAAGATTGCTATATTCGGTATTCTCTACATAGCTCCTGTCCTTACTGTCATAGCTTGCTCCACATATGAGGTATAAATAGAAATCTTTAAAAATTTCTTTGAAAATAATTCATTAAATAACTTATTTACTGTAAAGAAAATGAGTTTTGCCTCAAACTCTAACTTTGTATTCCCTTTAACTGTGCAACCGGATGTGACAGCCTCTTGATATTTCAAACTGTGGATTCTGTTGGATCAAAGGCTTAAGTTTGAAATATCAAAGATTTACAACATCGGGTTGCACAGATATAGGGGTTAGAAAATTTGACTTTGTGGCAAAAAATCAGTTCCTCTAAACCTTGCCATTTTATTGGAGGTGTATATATCTACAATAGCTTCTTAGTTCATAATAGAAAAACGTTTAATATAGCCAAAGAGAATAGAATATAGATTAGAGTGGAATTTAGCAATCCCTCGGTATAAATTTGTCCATGTCAGCCTGAAAGGGAGTTCAAAGTGTACAAATCATGTAAATGTTCACAAATTATATGCAGTAGAGTAAATTAATACAGTATGTTCCCTAGACTATCCATTTTAATTTCAAATTTTTTAAAGTTGTTAAATAAACTTTATAAAATGAATTAGGTGAATAAAAAATCATTTGATTTATAGTTATATCGGAAAATCATCGTTTGTAAAGTGAAAGGCATACAGTCTTATGTGAAATGATCATTGGTCAATTATGAAACCAGCCTATTTCATAATTTGGTTTTCTTTTAATATTGATTTTAGATTTTCCATAAAATGATGTTCGTGGGCCCAAAAGATTATATAGCACAAATAAGTGAAGTACACCTGCAGTATGAAAACAGTACAACAAAATGGCAGTTTTTCACTTTTTTCTATTAAATTCCACTCTAATATATATTCTTTTCTCTATGAATATAGTTAGACTAACTGCCAATGAAAAAAATTTTAGAAATTCTGAAAAAAATTTAGTTAAAAATCTCTTATATTTATACTTTTTACTTTTTTTATGCAGCAAAAAATACCCCATTTTTTAAAATGATCGATCGAATTGTCTAGTTATAAATTCAAATACTTGATAAAGATCTTGCATTTCTTGCTTGTTTTTTGTAAAATTAGTATATTTTAGATAATCTTCGGCTTCTTCATCACGAAAATAATTTTAAGATATGAAAACAAATTCAAGAGTTTTTAGAAGCAAAGAAAAAGTTTAATATTTTTGGAATTATTTTTCTTTAAATGTTAACATAAACTTTTGATCTAAATATTAAAAACAAAAACAAATAATTTTAATCTTTTCTTCTGGCCTTCATATTTTCAAACTCTACTGAGGAAGTTATTAGTCAAGATTTTGGTCATATTTGAATATTATATTAGAACATTATATTAGCTATATTTAAAAAAGAACCGTTCAACTCTAATTATATAAGTTAGATTTTTGAACATCTTTACTTTTTGAGAAATCATTTTGCAAATGTAAAAAAAGTAAACTTTTTAAAGTTATGATTTGAAGTAATAAAACCTTTGAAAGTCTTCATGGATTCTTTGAAACTTATTCTGCTCTTTTTTTTGTTGAAATAGTAAATATGAAAGGTTGTTTCAAAGAAATTGTGATTAATTTTAAAACGATAATTATTTCATTTGCAAAATTTAAAATTTAACAATTTCTAACTGGTTTTCGACGTAACATGAATGACAATAAAAATAAACTTTTTCAAATTTTACAATTTTTGCTGTGTAGGCCTGGAATCTGTCAGCTTGGGAGAAAACTTATTCCTGCCGGGGCTGCCTGGTAAATTATTATTGTCATTTTAATTTTATTATTTTTTATTTTGTTATTATATTTATTGTTATATAGTTTAACCTTACACTTATTTTATTTATTTTTTGTTATAATCATTACTTGAGTTCTATTCAATTCATAGAATCGAAAGAATGACCGGATGGTTCAGGGAAAATTAAAAGCGAGAAAAAAAACAAATTAAAAAAATGGGATCAAGTTCGTCCTTAGAAAGTCTGTTGGCGCAATTTTTTATGCAGAAATTAACTTTCAACGTTTTTTAAGGTGGAATGCTATACTTAGTTAATTACTTTACCAAAAATCGAAATATTTTCGATCTTTAGAGAAATTCAAAAATAATTTAAATTTCAGAATAAGTCTGATGAATATTATCCAGATTTCTCGGTCTATATGCTCAAATATTTTATGCAGTTGGCAGTAGGAATAACGTCAGGTATAGCATGGGATTATTATTGTTTTCAAATTTATCATTACTAGAAATTCAAGGCGCTTCGCGCCCTTCTTTCTAGCCTTAGAGGGCGCTTCGCGCCCATCTTCTGAATTAATTGTAAACATGTTCTCTTTGTGTACATCGTAAAACTAAACAAAAATAATTCGCGGATTTTTACAAAAAATTTCGCGGATTTTCAAAATTTTAAAAAATTTAATGACGATCGAATTTTGATAGAGACAAATATTTGAAATTTTGATGATTCTTAAACCTTCCCTGGGCTCCCTAGATGTCCCACAAAAAATTTGGGACCGATCGGTTCAGCCGTTTTGACGTTTATTGGATACAAACAAACAAACAGACAAACAAACAGACAGACAAACAAGCCAAATTTATATATAGATTATCATTATTATTCAACTTTACAAAAAAATCTTTTTTTATTTGATTTTGCACAATTTTTAATTTCTAACTTTTAACTAAACAATCTTTTTTGCTCGTTAAAATTTGAGAATGCCACAAATAGAAGAAATTTATTTTTTATGTTTTCTTGATTTAGCTTTTTTCAGGGTTTTGGATTTGGTCGGGAAAAACAATAGACGCCTGGAGCTCATTATTATCCAAACTTTTTATTTTGAAACGGTTTAACAAAACTTTTTTTGGGAAACCCTCCCACCTTCCGCCCCTCCCTCCCCTCCCCCGAGTGATATATGGCCCGCCCACCCAGCAAGCAGGGGGCGGGGAGAACCATTATTCAACTATACCAAGGAGGCGAGTAGAAGAAGAAATTCATGTTTAATGAGAAACTCCGTTCCGGGAAAGGCTGTGATCTCAAAAAAGAAGAATATTTATTGTAAATATCTTAAAGGAACTGAGTTTTTGCCAATAATTCTGCTTTTCTAATCCCTGATTTTTGGGACTCGATGTCGTAGACTTGATATTTCAAACTATGAATTATGAAGTCTGAAATATCAACAGATTGTGAAGATATAAGGTTCAGAAAATGTGAGTTTGTGGCAAAAACTCAAATCCTTTGTTTGTGAGCTTGTTATTTTCTTTTTTTTTGTAATTATAATTTCTTTCAAGAGAAAAAAAATATATTCAGTAAAGTACTCTGTAATCTGTAGATATATTAAAAATATATATTTATACATTAGTAAAATTTAGATCGATTTGAAAATAAAAAATGTAAATATTTAAAAATATTTGGTACATTGCTTCAATTATTTTCTACCTAATATTTCTATCTGGTTTATAGAATTTTTGGTTTCAATATATTTTGACTATTAGTGTAAGTTTTTTATGATTCAATATTTTGCTTTAACGATTTTCAGGTTATTGTGCATTAGAAAGGTTCGCCAATTCATGCATGACAATATTGAAGTTAAGGATGGAATCATGGCAATATTGAAGTTAGGGATGGAATCATGGCAATATTGAAGTTAAGGATGGAATCATGACAATATTGAAGTTAAGGATGGAATCATGACAATATTGAAGTTAGAATCATGACAATATTGAAGTTAAGGATGGAATCATGACAATATTGAAGTTAAGGATGGAATCATGACAATATTGAAGTTAAGGATGGAATCATGACATTATTTGATAATTTTTACGCTTGTGCACGTGACCAGACTAGCCACCAGGTTGAACTTCTCTTCGATTTTTTTCATTAATTCATCTCTCTCATGTTAGTACAGAGCGTCCCATATCAAATTAGAATATCTTCAATCTTTAACGCCAAAATAAATCCTTAATATTCGAAAAACTTATCATTTTTCGCAAGAAAAGTCTTATATAAGCCTTATGTTATTTTTCAAAATGATTCATTCTAAATAAATTTTCTGATTAGTCCCAAAAATCGTAATTTAGACCCGTTCTCGGTCTGTAGATTCAGACTTTTTTATTATAAAAATGATTAATACTTTCATGTAAACAAGTTATATTTGTTTGAGGATAAAAATAATTAATACATACATGTAAAAAGTTCAGATTTGTTTTTTTGTTATGATGATAAGTCATAAGATCAGTGGAGGGGATATTGCGTATAGACAATGTAACTGTACCCAAACACAGGAAACTTCATAGATTTTTATTGCACCTTTTTAAAGTTCGCAGAAACCTGAAGAAAGTTAGAAAACCGACACAAATTATTTCCCTTCTACAGGGATCAAGAAATGTAAAACAAAAAAGAATGAAAGACAAAGAAGTTCTAAGTTCGTCGATCCATGAAGTCTATCTTTGTGACGTATTTACTGAAGAGAACAACAGTATAAATAATGTTAATGATGGGTATTAAATTATGTGACTTGATTGTAGTAATTATTGTGTGTTAGGGAGGTTAATCAAGTAATATAAACAGAAAAAGAAATAAAAATCCTTATTTTTAAAGTTTCAAAAATTAATCTTACCGAATCCAAATGTTGTGATCAAATACATAAATTAAAAACTTTTCGAGAAATTGTAATTATTTTTTCGATAAAAAAGTGAGTAACGGGAACAAAATATCAAATAAATAACATATTATTCTTTATTAAAAAAAGCAAGAGCAAAAATCAATAAAAGATCAACTATTCATGAATAAACACAAAACAAGAGAGCCATTTTGCCATTTCTTTATTTTTAAAACTAAATAATTTTAATTATACAAAGCAAAAATAAACCATAAATGGGAAAGTAACTGCTTTTTCTTGCTACAAAATCTGATTTTCTAACTATTATATCTTTGCAACCCGTCGTTTTAGACCTTTGATTTTTTAGACTGTAATTTCTGTATTATTAAGTTTGAAAAATATATATATGTATATATACATATATATGATTAATCTACTGATGATTGCCGCAACGCATAAAACATCGTGTATAGTAAAATTCTGAAATATATTAAAATGTTTAATTTAATTTAAATTGAAATATATTTGTTAAGTATGTACTTCTAAGATTAGATGATCTAAATTTAATCTTAAAATTTAGAGTACAATGAATATAAAAATAAGGTAAAATTATGCGACATCATCGAGACAACTTTGTTACCCCGAAGCTCCTCCGGTATGAGAAAAGCAGGTTTATTCGGTTACATATTAGAAATTCAAAATATTTTCTTCTTCTCAATAGCTCTTCAATTAAAGGACTTATGATTGAAAACATTTAAATCCGTGTTATTTACTTTAGTTTGGTGTTAACGGATAATATGGTTTTTAAACAGAAATTTCCCTTAGAGTTAATATCTGAGGACAGGTTTTAATATTTAGGGGATTCTCTTCTACTTTTAGAAAGCTGAGTTTAAACAGAGGAAACTGGATTTAACAAGTCTGTGCTGGATACAATTGAGATTGAAAATATATATTTAAGGGCCATTTGGGTACCTGTCTTACTTAACTAATTTTTAATTATAAAATTTCGTATTTTTAAAAAAGGTTTGAGCATGCCAATTATTTTTTTTTAAATGTTCGCTTTAAATTTTGATTATTACTTATAATCTAGACAATTTATAATCTAGACAATTTATTAATATATTAAAAGTACTATAGTATAGGTTATATGAAGTAATAGCAAGTAGGGACTAGGGATGGGCCGGCATTCTTTTATTTTTACAACATTTTTTAGCATATCATGTTTTTTTATTTGTACGTATTTAACAGAGATCGAAGTTAATTTTTGTTCCCGTTAAATTTATATTGAATGCTAATTGGGTAATCAAGCGTATTTTCCGATCGGTGAACAATCTCTTTGATCTATATTTGAATGCAATGTATTTTATGCACAATGTTTCAGGTTAGGTTTGGAACTTGATTCTAAATGTCAACAATTAATAATAAAAATTAAATTTTTTACATTTTTCTTCAGTTCAATAAAGTTTATGAGAAGAATCTGCTAGATTAAACTAGAGTTTACAAACACAAGTTTATACTTCTTGTGCGCAATTGAATTAATTTGCTTGTAATTCCGTAATAATTGCGCGGCGCACGAAATAAACGCAATAGTATTTCGTCCAACTTTCTTAGGTTTGTGGTTTAAATTTGTTGAGAATTTTCAATATAAATCTGATGGCACACCATGCACAATACATACACAATTATGCCCAATTCCACGAATACTTAATTTTTTCCCTTTTCGCAATTAAAGCGAAATTCCGCGCAATCCAAAGATGCAAATGAAAGCAATCATTGGGCGCAATTTTGCGCAACGAAATTCTGATTGGAAACTCACCATGAACCCAAACATTTTGTCCGTAATGTCGGCCTTACCGAGAGCATTTTAAAATCTCAAAACGTTGTTGAAAATTACGAAAACAGACACTGCATGGATATAAAAATTAGTGAGATATCATTATAGTAAATCTGTTCATAATTTGGAACAAAATATTCGTTCTTTCGCAAGGATTTCACTAATTATTTCGATAACAAAAAAAATGCTGTGGTTTTCCAACATAACCAATTCATTGGCGGATTTCCTTAATAGGTAAAAATTGTGTTTTTTCCGGAGTCCGAATTTAATGAATTTGAGCCGCGTCTCAAATCGGCTAAAACTGGTTTCCGTTGAGCGTCGGCTAAAATCTTGAAACATTGAATACAATTTCAAGTGAAACCAACCATATTTGAGCTGCGTCTCAAATTTAAGCTTTGGCTCAAATTCTTTAAATTGGGCCTCGGATCAGTTTTTTTATGTTATTGAATACAAACAAACGAAGCTAAATATTTGTTGGAAAGCCGTATTAAAACTATGTCAAAAATTGACTTACTATGTTAATCATGTCGAAGATAGAAAGATAAAGAAAACAACTTAGAAGATATTAGAAAATACTGACTAAATCGTTTAGAAGATTATTATATAGAAGTTAATTTTAAAAGCATGAGACGAAAGAAAATAAAATCCAATATTCGTATACTAAACACTACGACAAAATCATATTAGATCGTCAAATTGGTCTAAAAAACGTTTTTTGGGTCTAATAAATTTTTTTAAGAAGAAACATCATTTTGTAAATTTGAATAAGGTGTATGTAAAAATTTTCTTGCAGAAAATGTATTTTTCGAGTACATATGTTTTATTTGACGTTAAGCTTTGAGCTAATCTAATATGATATGGAGACACTAGCTGTACCTAACTAACGATGCAACTATTCCTGTTTGTCTATCCTGTAAATACAAAAGGATTAACTTCATTCCATAAATTATGCAATCAGTTCAGATAAAAAGTGGTATTCCTGTTTTTATAATAATAATAATAATAGTAATAATAATAATAATAATAACAACAACAATAACATTAATAACAATAATACCAATATAATAATAATACCAATTTAAATAATACTAATTACAGACAAATGTTATCAAAGTGTATGAATTGAATTATATGTAATTATTTGCCCTATATCAATTTCCTGAACACTCCCTTTAATATCAATGTTGTAGAGGATAGCGTTGGTATTCACTGCTTGTTTTGTCGGCTTATCTCAAGCCTGGCCTAGGGATGTAAAAAAAACTTTAATTAATTAAGTATCTAAAATTTCGTTTTCTC
Organism: Eurytemora carolleeae; assembly: GCF_000591075.1. Classification (NCBI taxonomy): domain Eukaryota; kingdom Metazoa; phylum Arthropoda; class Copepoda; order Calanoida; family Temoridae; genus Eurytemora; species Eurytemora carolleeae. The sequence goes on along the minus strand of NW_019397030.1, from coordinate 90,437 downwards.
AGTTTTGCTTCCTTTTTTATTTTCAAATGTATTTTATTGAACTGCATTGTATTGCACTTTGTTGTACTTTCCTTAACTGGACTGCATTGTATTGCACTTTGTTGTACTTTCCTTAACTAAACTAAGTTCAATTACTGTACTTCTTTAAACCGTTCGAGTTTTTTAATGCACTTTTATGATTTTTTAAAACGTTAATATGACCTTTTCCTTTTTTGTCAAAGGGAGTGTTTGCGAAAAATGAAAGTGGGTATAGACTTCCGGCGAAACATACGCGCTTTTGATCGCTACTAATCTTACTTCTATCTGTTGCGTCTATAAGGAGAACATTGTAAAGTTGCAATATACCACTCGGATGGTAAAATAATTAATTTAATTACAAACAAATCATTCAGATATTGCAACCTAAAGTCATCGATTATTTTTCGATGCATTTGTATTTAGTTAATATTTAATATTCGTGTTGTATACAATGCACTTAAAATTCCGAAATAGTTGGCCGCCAGATGTGTCAGTTATCGACGCTTTGAATGATTACATGTGACAGAGACACCAGCGGAATAAAAGTTGTTTTAAGTGCATTGTATATGAAACAAATAACAAATATTATGAAATGTTAACTATATACGAATGCGTTGAAAAATAATCGATGACTTTAGGTTATAATATCTAAATGATTTGTTGGTAATTAATTTGATTATTTTATGATACGAGTCGTATATTGCAACTTTCTGAATTTGTATGGACGCCACGTTCTTCAGTATAAGTTGTTTCTCCTTATAGACACAACAGATAGAATTGTAAGGTTGGTAGCGATCAAATACTCTGGAACTGGATCGATATCTGCTCAGAACGTGGGAGGAGCAGAGTGGGAGGTTTATTTTTAAATTTCTAATCATACTTGATTTTTATTATTCTTCTTATATGCATTGTAATTGTCTTTTTTTAAAAGCGTATTTTGTAGTGACCCCCCGTGCAAATATGGCAATGTCTGATTCACAATTTCACAAACCTTAATCTGATAACAAATGAGAAAAATAACATGTCGTTTCTGACTCGAAAAGTATATACTTCGGATTATTTCTCCAGTTTTGCATAAACCCACAAATAAAAAATGAACCTTTTTTCTCAAAAGAAAAACGTTGGTTTCTAATTTATACTTGATCAGACAAAGAATTTAATGGAGAGACTCACTGCAACCTGATTTAACCCTTTCTTCACACCGAAGAGAAGTGTTTTCCGGAAATATGTTAGAGCCATTTCTGGGTTTGTTCATTCAGCATGGGATCTCCATTATTGGATTGTTACAGCTCATAGATTTACGCCAAACCAAGGTTATAATGCAAGGAAAGTTAATTGTAGTTGCGTATACTTTGCGTACATATTGAAAATAGTTCTCTCTGGGCGGAATTTGTAAACAAGAATAGATGCTTCAACATCAGTCTTGTGTTTACATTACCGCTCAAAGACAGTAAACTGCAGTACAAAAGATGCGTACACCTCTGAAATAACTTTTCCTGCATTATAACCTTGCGCTAAACGTTATTCATCCGATAATATTCTTAAAATTGAAACCAGAAACAATGAAAATAGTTTTCAAATTTGTACAATGCAATATTGATAAACTTCCGACAATCCATTATTAGATAGAGTAAAGTACTTGGAAAGCTTTATCGTTATTTGATACCACTTACAGGCCATTATCTTATTTTTCATATTTGTTAAAATGATATAATTTTCTTAGCGTAAAGCCAATAATGGCCTGCGTAGTGCCTACACATCTTCTTTATATTTGAGAAAACATAATCTCTGTTTTTCTGTTAATTTGTTTGTATGTCCAATCATAACTCATGAACCCCTTTGCCGATTTGCCTCAATTGTGAATTGGGTAACAAGATCCTGCACTATAGCTTCAGTAGAAGTAAATATTTCCATTTAATGGTATAGCGCCAATATAAGGATTTATATCTAATTGGATAATGAGATAGATAGAAAGATAGATGTTACCGTCAAGCAATTTCTATTGGTTCAGAATAGACACCAAACACATGGCTGAACCCTGATTGGAATAGGCGCTAATACAAGAGTGCCTGGTAAACGCTGGGTTCTCAAGCTAGTAGCATATAGAAATATTTCTAGATTACTGTGAATGGAGATTTCCAGGGGATTCTTATTGATGCTGATACTGAAGGGACCTGGGTAAACCTTCCTGAAGGAATACAATCTAAAGGATCTTGTATCACTCATGCCAGCCCCAGGTAAAAATCACTCTACACTTACATCAATCAGAGATAATCACGCAAGTAAAGATAAGCGATCACACACTCACCCTCAAACACACCAAAATTAAGAATAAGTATCACTTACACCAATCCAAAAAAAAGTATCACTTAAACACCTGGGGATGGGCAATAGCCCGATTTATTTTACAGAAATTTTAATGGTTTAGACTTTAAAAAGGTTTTCTACAAGATGCATTGAGAAGGTTCCCACATTTTAAAACTTTATTCTTTAGAACTTTTTTTGTTATCAAACATGCATATTTGTTAGCCTAGAAAAGAAATATAAGGCAAAAACGATCGTTTTTGCCTTATATTTCAATAATTTTTGGTTCGTTTTTGCCTTATACTTGCACCTAGGGTAACACATTTGCATGTTTGATAAAATCAGACTTCTACACATTGTGATTTAAAGGCCTGGCGCTTTCAAGCAAAAATCGACTAAAACTATATGATGACTAAATAAATCTATTTTTAAATATATTTTAAAGGGACAGTAAGCGTATTTCTAAGTGACCGTCATATGCAAAGATGGCAATTCCCGACTAACAGCAGTTACAAGCCTTGTCTAATCAAGTATGAATTATATATGAATGTTTACATTTTTTAAACCAGATTTTAAACAGATTATAAACAGATTATAAACAGATACAGGTTCCGAGGGTACCGTTGTGAATCGGGCGTTGCCATTTTTGCATGGGGGGGGGTACTTGAAAATACACTTAAAGTCCCTTAAATCTCACCTTTTTAGTAAGAAGAGTGGAGTGACTTTAACGTTTGTAGCTGATGATGATACCGCTAGGAACAAATAGTTGATTTTTTAATGCCAGAATAATGAAGATCAGATATTTACTCCCGTTTTACAGTTTATCTCTTGGAATGATATAGTTATTTAACATCTTGATGTTTATGCTTTGGGGAAGGGATTTCTGAATTTCTTGTTTTCCTACTGTTTTCCTACAATTTTGAAGGAAAATCTCTAGGGGGACTAAAACTTGATTCTAGTAGCTGGTTCCAATTTGATGTTTTTCATTAAACACTCTGAAATCTTTTGACCGACATTTACGAATTCAACATTATTTAGGAAAAAACTGTATTAAAAATTATTTCAGGAAATCCTAACGACATTCTAAATCTATAGGACACTATAAGACATCCAAATTATTCATTTGATCTGACTGGATGATCGGACAAACTTTAGTAGATGAAAATCCTAAATTTCTAGTTTACATAATGAAGCTCTTCGCTCATATACAGGGCTACTCATAAAGGATGAGACTTCAGAGACGAATGTTCGGGATTTGTTTAGCCCGTTTTCTTGCATTCCGAATTTGTTTAGTCCGTTTTCTTGCATTCCGGATTCCTTGTCGGCCATAACTGGCCTATATCTGTTTTAAATCATTAAATAAACCATCAAAATAATATATTAGGTGTAGAAACCAAAAATCAAGCTTCAAATCGTCATATTTTTAGAGTTTTTGGGTCGTCTTAATAGTATCATGCTTTGTTTGTAACCCTGTATATATGTTAGCCATAGCTGGCCAAACGGCTAGACCAAATTTTAGGGAACCTCAAATTTGTTTCGAAATTTCACGGGCAACACTGGGCATTTTAGATAAAATTATGATTGAATACCAACTTACCAAGCGTGGGTAAATGGCAGGAGATAATATGAGTAATATTAAAAACCTGGGCAACGTCGCGTTCTCCAGCTAGTAAAAAATAATATTTAACCAACTGTTTTTGAGCTAGACCTAAATTCTCTGGCTACTTGGCGAACACCAAGCAGAGCTGGATCAAGATCAGCGCATAATCAGAATTCACAAGATTAGCGCATGCGCAGCACTTCGTTAAGATGAGACCTCTTCGAGCAATGTTAAAAAATAAATGTTTTATTATTCATAAAAGAAGTCGACAAAATAAATAGTTAACTCATTTATCCATATGATTTGTTTAACTCAATGAGCACCGGCAGCTGAAGTCAGAATTTTTATATGTTGTGTATCTTGAGATCAAGCTTTAATCTCCAACTTATGAATCTTGAGATCAAGCTTTAATCTCCAACTTCTGAATCTTGAGATCAAGCTTTAATCTCCAACTTCTGAATCTTGAGATCAAGCTTTAATCTCCAACTTGTGAAGAGCTAAGATTAATTTAATTTCCTTTTCAATATCGGATAGTGGTCATACCATGCAGGGATAACTTATTTATCCTCAAATTTAAACATACAACAGATATTGAGAAGNTTTTTTAATAACTTAAATACGGCTTATATTTACTTCACTTTTTTAAAATAATAGTTTTAAACAAGTTTTTTGATACATAGGGAAGGGGGGAGGACGGTCAAACGGCGGGTTGGTGTTTCAAAAAAAATCTGTAATTGTTAATAACATTTTTATTGATTAAGGTACAGGGCTAAAACTTATATATTTGAAAAGCTCTTGAAAGATGGATATAATAACATGAATCAAATGTTAATAATTGGAAAAAGTAAAAATAACAATATTTGAACAAATTTTCTACATACTTTTTGAACTTTTTCTAAATCCTTCTTAACACCTTAACTATTAAAGTTAGAGGTCTAATCTTTTTTTAATAATTTTTAATTAATTTTTTGTAAAGTTGAACTATTGACATGTATCACACTCCCCTATCTCAACATTAAAAACAAAAATAGCCCAAACATGATAGGGTTAAAGATTAAAGACTCTTCACTTGTTAAATATGGAAGATTTAATAAAAGTGATTAAAAGTACGCAAACTAACTGATGATCCCTCTATTTTTAACTCTAATCTCTGGAAAACGAATAGATATGGTTTCTTATTTTAGAGAATTATGGAAAATAAATTCACAAAACTTGGTTCCCAGAAATAACGTTTTTGTCCATAGATTTATTTTATTTTAATGGACCTTTAACAAAACCAAAGAAATTCTCAATTTCAAACATTTTTTAGAAAACTGATTCATAAGAAAATTCCGAGTAGCTCGGTCAAAATTTTCTTGAATTTGTCCATTGAATTGTAAAAACTGGATCCCGAGGAGGGAGTGGATGAGAGTATATAAGAGGGAGTAGATGAGCCCATAAGGAGGGAGTAAATAGGTGTAAGTATATAGGAGGGAGTAGATGAGAGTATATAGGAGGGAGTGGATGAGAGTATATAAGTAGATGAGAGAATAAAAGAGGGAGTAGATTGGAATATATAGGAGGGATAGATGAGAGTATATAAAAGGGAGTAGATTGAAGTATATAGGAGGGAGTAGATGAGAGTTTATAGAAGGGAGTAGATGAGAGAATAAAAGAGGGATTAGATTGAAATATATAGGAGGGATAGATGAGAGTATATAAAAGGGAGTAGATTGGAGTATATAGGAGGGAGTAGATTAGAATATATAGGAGGGAGTAGATGAGAGAATAAAAGAGGGAGTAGATTAGAGTATATAGGAGGGATAGATGAGGGTATATAGAAAGGAGTAGATTGGAGTATATAGGAGGGAGTAGATGGGAGTATATTGAAGGGAGTAGATGAGAGTAGAGAAGAGAAGAGAAGAGAAGAGGAGAAAGGAAAAAATGAGAGCAGAGAAGGGGAGAGAAGGGGAAAGAAGAGAAGTAAACATTTATCCTCTGTGCATAAATATTTCAAAAAACATAGCTTTGAATGCAATCTAGTGGAAATTGTGATGAACTATGTTTTCAATTTTGGAAAGTTTTAAAATTGAAAAACTGCCTTTATTTTCAATTTAAAGAATTCTTTTAAAACTACTTGAATACTTTATTTAAGTAAGAATTTATGCAAAACAGTTAAAACTTAGTTGAAACTTTAGAAGAAAACTGTACAGGGTGCATAGCCAGGTTATTCAGTTTTTTCCCTGAAGTTTAGGGGCCCTAAAATCTTGTTAAGGGGCGGGGTCTGAAACTGTAGGTCATCGAAACAACTTCTTTAGAGGCCCTGAACCCCAGTTTAGGGGCAATGAAACCAGATTTATGGGGCCTGAATCCTGATTAAGGGGGCGGAGCTTGAAACCTAGTTTAGGGCACCGCAACCTGATCTCAGGACTTTGAACCTTGAATTAGGAGCCCTAAAAATTACTTTATGGCCTTGAAATCAATTTTAGAGCCCCGAAACCCCCTGTAAGATCCTTTGAACCCTGGTTTAGAAGTCCTTAAACCTGGTTAAAAGACCTTGAAACCTGGTTTAGAAGTCCTAAAGCCTGGTTAAAAGGCCCTGAAACCTGGAAATATATTTATAAAATAAAAAGCTTAGTAATAGGATTCCCTTCTTCAACTTGAAAAGAAAAAGTCTGATTGTTTCTTACATTATTTTGCTATAAGAGAGGAAATGGAAACTGTTATCTAAATCAGTTTATATCTTCCCTGCCAAGTTTACATGTATTCAACCTTTCCACTTGATATCAAATCTTTCTTCATCCCAACCATCCTCATTATCTCTTCTCTCCAAACTACATTTTCTTCATCACCTTTCCCAACCATTCTCATCATCTCTTCTCTCTAAACTACATTTTCTTCATCATCTTCCCCAACCATTACCTAGTATACAGTAATAAACTTACAGACACAAAGTACAAGAGAGCGTTCAGTCCAGGGTTTACCTAGTATACAGTAATAAAAAACGTACACACACAAAGTACAGGAGAGAGTTTAGTCCAGTGTTTACCTAGTATACAGTAAAAAACTTACAGACACAAAGTACAGGAGAGCGTTCAGTCCAGTGTTTATCTAGTATACAGTAATAAACGTACAGACACAAAGTACAGGAGAGCGTTTAGTCCAGTGTTTACTTAGTATACAGTAATAATCTTACAGACGCGATATCAAAAAAAGGATAAGACCTAAAATTTGGATTTTTTGTTGTCAACAGTTACTGTAAAGAACAGGGTTACCCACAAAGAATGAGACTTCAAAGACAACTCTATTCTACGGAAATTTTACATTTTTTGCTTGCATGAATGCGAAATTCAACCTGCATCTTTTTTTAAAAATTTATCGGCATGTTTATAGAATTGCAGGTCGTCATTAGAGTCTTACACTTTTTAAGTATACCCTGTATTTAAAAAAAATGTTGTACGTCTTATGAGCATTCCGAAATCATGTTCAAAAATGAAATCCAGACATTTTTTCTCCTTTTTTTTTTCATTTTAAGGGACAACAATGGAAAACCTTTATCTTGGAAATCCTACGGCTAGATTTAGTTAATTTTCTGGAATAGTGTTTGACTTCATGAAAGATATTTACCAAACCTAACTTTTATATGGCAAATGAAACCTAACATATATGGCAAATAAAATCTTATTATATATGGCAAATGAAACCTAACTTCTATATGGCAAATGAAACCTTACTTATATATGGCAAATGAAACCTAACTTATATATGGCAAATAAAACCTTGCTTATATGGCAAATGAAATCTTACTTATATAAAGCAAATGAAACCTAACTTATATATGGCAAATGAAACCTTACTTATATATGGCAAATGAAACCTTACTTATATATGGCAAATGAAACCTAACATATATGGCAAATGAAGCCTTACTTATATGGCAAATGAAACCTTACTTATATATGGCAAATGAAACCTTACTTATATAAAGCAAATGAAACCTAACTTATATAAAGCAAATGAAACCTAACATATATGGCAAATGAAGCCTTACTTATATATGGCAAATGAAACCTAACATATATGGCAAATGAAGCCTTACTTATATATGGCAAATGAAACCTTACTTATATATGGCAAATGAAACCTAACTTATATATAGCAAATGAAACCTTACTTATATAAAGCAAATGAAACCTAACTTATATATAGCAAATGAAACCTTACTTATATAAAGCAAATGAAACCTAACTTATATATGGCAAATGAAACCTTACTTATATGTGGCAAATGAATATTAAAACATATTCAAGAAAAGACGGTTTTCTCTCAAGCCTATCTGAGCGGACGAAAATTGGTTTTATGACGATTAAGTTTGATGGAAGCGAAATTTTTTTGGCCAAATTTAAGGAGATTTTGTTCGAGTCCAAAAATATGAAATGGCCCGTTTTTTGGGCCTTTACTTGCTCACTGTTTTATAATTTTTAAATTTCAGGCTAATGTTCCAAAATTATAGATAAGGTTACGTAGACTTGATAATTCTTTGTTACTGTGGAATCTCTTATATATAGTCTTATAGGTAACTTCATGACTGTCAGCTAAACAAGAAATATTGATGGCTACATAATTTTAAAATAAATGTGAATAAACAACTTATTAAAAACCTTTTACGTTAAACAATTTTGAATTCTTTATTGGAATTGAAATAGTAATAAAATTTTATAAATCTCAGGCCACCTGTAATTTGTAAAGCAAGTAAAAAAGGCAGACCACAATTTGAAAATGCAAAATACGGATATTTAATGATTATTAATTTAAACCCCATAATTGTAAAATTAGGTCGATGATTAAATTCAGTAACTACAGGGTTACTCATAAAGGATGAGACTTCAGAGACGACAGTACGGAATTTACGGAATGTTTCGTTTTATTCATGATTCTTGCAACTGTAAACTTCTTCCTTTTTTGCCAAATCATTAACCAAGCTTTAAAAAGACTTTATTTCAAGACACAATTTAACATCATCATATTTAAAAAACTTTAGGTCGTCGTTACACTCTCACCCTTTGTTGTTTATTCTATATTTCAAAAATCCTTTGATTTTAAGTTTTATTTCAAATGTCATATCATGAAAGAATTTCTTTGACGTCTTTAAGCACCACTTTCCCTGACGAATCTTAAAATGTTTATGCTGGGTGGGAATGATTATGGTAATGGAAGGGAAAGAAGGTAAACTACCAACTAATTATTTAGTTGAATGTTTGCTGGGTGGGAATGATTATGGTAATGGAAGGGAAAGAAGGTAGACTACCAACTAATGCTCGTCACCAATGGAAGAAAATATCAGCAGTAAGGTAAATTCAGGGGGAAAACTTTCGAACTTTTTCATTCGTATTTTTTTAACCTAAATATTGGTCTAGCGGTAAATATTATCTAGCATAATTTATAGTTTTAAATTGATCAGGTTGCAAAGATATAAAGTTTATAAAAATAACTTTTGCGGAGTTCTAAAGAGTTCTAAAAACAACAAACCTTAAAATCTCACTCTGCCGTTAAATCTGTAATTTTGCGGAGAGCAAAAAAAATATAAAATATTATTTTTTTACTAATACAGTAGTAACCAGAAAACACTCAAGTTATAAGCTTAAAAAGTCCAATAAGCATGAAAACACAGCAATTGTGCAGTGTAAACATACCCATTTAACTAAATTAGCCCATTAGTGACGAGAATGTCAATTTTGACCGGGTGAGGGTTTTTTTTAATTGCCTTTATTCTTAAACTAAATGTCGTCCTGTCTTTTCCTGCGCTTTCCTTAGGATTCCCTGTTTTCTAAACATATTTTATATTTGACGTTACTATAAAATTGTTTTGTTTTTTTTAATTTTCGATTTAAAAAAACCCCAAAAAAAACAAGATTTTGAATTTGGAAGAAACCCCAAAGAACACCCTGTAATTTAATGTTGAATCTATAAAATTGTCAAATTTTTGCTAGAAAAAATTTAAAGACAGTTTGGAAACTTCTTTTAAGGATCTAAATAACTATAACATGAAAATTAAAGTTTTGAAGATAATTAGATAATTATGAATTACCAAAGGTTTTTAGATTTTCATGTTTTACAGGTCACCCTGTACAAAAAATTTTTTTAAATTTAATTGAATAATGGTTTTACATGAGTACAATCAAGTTTTGTTATGACAAGATCCTTCTAAAACAACTTCTGTAATAGTTAATGGTCTTGCCACTAATGGGTTAGTGTTTTAAAAAGTGTCATGTAATACTAATTGCTTTTTAACAAGAGCAAACACATTTATTGGCATATTGTCGTCTTCTTATTCCATTGTGTTTTGGTTATGATTGCATTTACAAATTCCAAAATGTAAAATGTCAGATAGTTCTGGTTCCGCAGAATTGTCTTCTTCTATATAATAAAACAAGCTGACATTCGTATATATAATATATATATATATATATGTTGCCTATAGCTGGCCAAACGACTAGACCGATTGGGCTGAATTTTTTTGGCCGGGGGTATTTTTCACATTTTTTTCCACGGGCAACGCCGGGCCCTTCAGCTAGGCTCAAATAAAAAGAGAAAACCGCAAAAATAGGATTAACTCTTTCCCAAGAAAACTTTAATCAAAAGAAAGTATGATGAAAAAATCTAACCTTTTCTAATAACTTTTCTTATATCCATTCATGCTTATATGTAGGATTATTTAAAGATTAAAAACAGATAATCTTCTTCATTCTTTTAATTTTATTCAATTTTATGCATACGATGTTGCCCGTGAAATATTTAAATCTACATTTAAAAACAATTTCGAATTTACAAAATGTCAACCAAGTCGGTTCAGCCAGCTTTAGCTTACATATATATATATATATGAGCAAATTATTATGATCAAGCAATGAGATGAAATATTTATAAGTTACCGAAAATTTAATTATTACTATTTAAGTAGACAAGCAAGAAGGTTAAAAAGTCAAGTCAATTATAAAAGTTAATCTTTACTAATGAGTGTTTACTGGAAACCCCGTGTTGAAACTACAAGTTGAATTATTAGAGCACACCACTCTAAAAGTTGCAAGATCTGTGCCGATACAACATGTACTGAATATGCATTCATTCGTACTGTCCAGTCGGAGCCCGCTAAAACATTTGGGAAAATACGGTTCGGGTCTAAGCTGTCGTTGGGCCTTTACGGCTTGAGCTTTCGGATTCAAGCTGCATCTTATTTTCCACAGAGTTGAGTTCAAAAAACCGGTTTAGTATTCTATTTGGCGGATTTTGATGGTTATAGGAATTGACACATTCCGAGTTTTTATGAGAACAAGACTAAATATTGAGCCTTATTCTCCACTAAAACCAACCAAGGTCGGTTTTATTTTCATTGCGCCTCCTTAAGTCGAGCCGAAGATCTTGCAGCTGTCAATCACGTGACACAAGCTGTAGTCAGAGTTGGGTCGAAGATTGAGTCTTAAAGTCGGGTTTAAGAAATTACGGCCCTCGAGCCGAAGTTTTTAAATCGCGGGCTCCGGACAGCCCAGCGCAATAAAGTCGACCCATCATGTTTAAAAAAAAATTGTACCTGACAGGTTTAGAGTGAGTGTGCCGATATGTTTCAAAAAAATTCAGAAGATATAGTCTTTAAATACAAAATTTCGTAACCTTGCCAATTACGATTGAAAAGTCTAAACACGAAGGGATAGCTTAACCCCCCCCTCCCCCCTCCCCTCCTACCATCTCAAGGCAAGGCCTAGGAACAACTTTTATGTATTATTTTTCAGGAAGTTTCTAAGTATTGCTTCAGCAAATCAGAAGAAAACCCCTGCCGAACTTGTACTTAATAACAAGTATAAAATAGGAAACAAAATTGCTAATGGAGCATTTGGTCAACTCAGGTAACCGTAAACCTGCTGGAAGTGTCTCAATAACAAAATAGAATTTAACCCTATAACACGGGCAGCTGTAGTACATTTGAAATTCAGAGTCGGGTCAACCTCTGGTCCCAGTTTCCGAGTCGGGTCAACCTCTGGTCCCAGTTTGTACTGTACCTAGCTCTATGGACAGGACTGGCCGGTGCAACAAGGTTGACGCGGTCAGACTTTATGCTTCATATAGGTTGACTTTAATTTTACCAAAGGGGCAGATTTGCGTGATAAAGACTGGGGGCCGGGTCTGAATCTATGTATAACCGGGTGGGGGGCGTTTGACGCCCCCCCCCCCTAGAAAAGGCCTTAGAGAATAAAGGGTTGAAATGCATCTACAGCCCAATTTTACAAGGCAAGCTCAACAAAAAACAAATTAGACCGATAATTTTGATAGTTTAGGTGCTAGGGAAAAAAATGAAGAAAAATTTTTTTGTTTGTTTTAAACAAATATTAAAATGTGACACATGTTTCTACATGCATTATTCAAGGGCTTTTAAAAAATATAGTTTTTAGATATGTTGCTTTAGTCACAAAAAAGATATGGGCTATTTTAGATTTTTTTTTTACTGACCGGACTTTTTTTCCGCCCTTATACCTTACCCCGACCCGGTATAAATTTTTAAAAACTAAATTTTTTTTACAAAAAATCCTTTTAATTACTTTTCATTAAAAGTCACAAAATTTCACGATGATAGTGTCCAAATTGTGAGTGCTAGGACAAAAAAAACTACAGGGGGGGGCCTAACGCCCACCCCCCATCCTATTTAGGGTTAATGACGACAAAACCATCGTTTCCAAATTGTTAACATGATTTTATGCCAGATGTTGTGCGATAAAAGTACAATTCTAAAGCTTTCTAACATGTAGTTTAAACATGTAAAGAATTCGTAATTTTTTGAAGATTTTGCTTAGTTTGAATGAAATTAGACTAGAACAAATTTTTGATAATTTAATCTATTTTAAACAAAGAAAACAGGCAGACAACTTTTAAAAATTTCCCCAAAAATGGTGAATGTGATGTTGTTTGTTATGAATATGTTTATGGTATTTTGTTCTCGATCTAGCAAACATTTCTCTCTGCATGACAATTGGCAAATTATGCATTTTTTGAGATATTTAATGAAATCTATTCAGAATGTTAAAAAAATAAAAACTTAAAAAGTTTGATGATGTAAATCTTTACATTTAAAAAAAATATTTTTGTAAAAATAATTGAAAATGCTCTTTAGATATAGGATTCTAAAAATAAAAATTAATTGATTTCTTATTTTTTTTCTGTTTAGGTTGGTTAAAAATACTCAGACTGGAGAAGATCTAGCTATCAAACTGGAGCCTATGAACGCTAAGGAAAGATACTCTTAAATTGTACACTTTATTTTATTTTTATTTTTAAGGCTTTAAACTTTTTGATTTTTAATAAAAGAATTTTAAACATGAGGGTCTAAAATCTGGTCGTTGCATTAAATTAACCCATGAACTTTTTAACATTTGAGCTTCAGATCTAAAATTTACACATCTGAGATATAAAAAAAAAATGGCTGTATTGGATTTGTATGAAAGGGTGTTTGTGTCACATGTGTGAAAATTTGATAATTTAACAATCAGGATAAAGAGGATGTTTACAAAAAATAAAAACGGGGACAGGTTGATACAAGTTATCATTTGTATATTCTGTTTTTTTACTGAAGAAAAAATGTATACGAAGTCAAAACCGCAAAAAAAAATGTTTTGGTCTTATCAACATCTTTTCAATAATAGGAGTTATGGACGAAAACTTAACATTAATTTAAGTAATGTGTTCCATTCAAATATTAATAATAATTAATAATTAATATTTGAACTGCTTTTATATCTTGATTCCATAGATTCCTCAACTCTTCCTTGAATATGAATTCTACAGAAGACTAGGTAAACTTTAATAATTAAAGGGACTGTTAGGTAAACTCAATTAATTAAAGGAACTGTTAGGTAAACTTTATTAATTAAAGGAACTGTTAGGTAAACTCTATCAATTAAAGGGACCGTTACGTAAACTTATTTAATTAAAGGTACTGTTAGGTAAACTTTATTAATTAAAGGAACTAATTGATAGGACTGTAAAGGTAAACTCTATTAATTAAAGAGACTGTTTGGTGAACTATATTAATTAAAGGGACTGTTAGGTAAACTTTATCAATTAAAGGGAGTGTTAGGTAAACTCTATTAATTAAAGGGACTGTATAGGTAAACCTTATCAGTTAAAGGGACTGTTAGGTAAACTTTATATATTAAAGGGAATGTTAGGTAAACGTTATTAATTAATAGGACTGTAAAGGTTAACTTTATTAATTAAAGGGATTGTTAGGTAAACTTTATTATTTAAAGGAACTGTAAAGGTAAACTCCATTAATTAAAGGGACTGTTAGGTAAACTTTATTAATTAAAGGAACTGTTAGGTAAACTTTATTAATTAAAGGAACTGTTAGGTAAACTTTATCAATTAAAGGGACTGTTAGGTAAATTTTATTAATTAAAGGAACTGTTAGGTAAACTTTATTAATTAAAGGTACTGTTGGTAAACTTTATCCAGTAAAGGAATTGTTCACCAAATGTCAAATGGTCCTAGTCTGTCTGATTCACAATAGCGTTATAAATATTTTCTGGAAATATCCTGGAGGAAAATATCCTGGCGGAAAATATCCCGGTGGAAAATATCCTGGTGGAAAATATCCTGTTGGAAGACATCCTGGCGGAAAATATCCTAACGGAAAATATCCTGGCGGAAAATATCCTGGCGGAAAATATTCTGGTGGAAAATATCCTGGCGGAAAATAACCTAACAGAAAATATCCTAACGGAAAATATCCTGGCGGAAAATATCCTAACAAAAAATAACCTGGTGGAAAATATCCTGGCGGAAAATATCCTAACGGAAAATATCATGGTGGAAAATATCCTAACAAAAAATATCCTGGTGGAAAATATCCTGGCGGAAAATATCCTAACGGAAAATATCATGGCGGAAAATATCCTGGAGGAAAATATCCTGGCGGAAAATATCCTGGCGGAAAATATCCTGGAGGAAAATATCCTGGCGGAAAATATCCTAACGGAAAATATCCTGGTGGCAAATATCCTGGTGGAAAATATCCTGGCGGAAAATATCCTAACGGAAAATATCCTGGCGGTAAATATCCTGGTGGAAAATATCCTGGCGGAAAATATCCTGGCAGAAAATATCCTAACGGAAAATAACCTGGCGGAAAATATCAAGGTGGAAAATATCCTGGCGGAAAATATCCTGGTGGAAAATCTGACATTGATTTATTTAATCTATTACTAGCCTGGGACTAAACTAAACTAAGAACATTTTGTTGCTTTCCCGAGTTCCTCAATCAATATTTGTGGCAAATCGGTCCAAGGGTTCCTGAGTTATGATCGGACAAACAAGGGAAACATAACCCTTTTTTTCTCTTATATAGATGGCCTCCTTGATACATGTCCCTAGTCCAACTCTTCAGACCAGCTGATTAAAAAAATAAGACCTCTAATGTTAACGTTTGGGTGGAAGGTAGACTTTTATTTTGACAAATATCAACATGTGACACATGTTATTACATCCATTTTTTGAAAAAAGAATTCTTAGAAATTATATTTCTTATCTCATTATAAACCTGAGTCTTGACCTTCTTGTTTTTCTAGGCTAATCCTCGGGAGTCTGATTAATTCCTTGAAAAAATAATGATGTCATAATCAAAAACAATATAATATTATTATTTTTCCGGAATAACAGGATCAGAGAACATGTATATTTTTTTTAAATTAAACCCATGATTGAACCATATTTAAACAAATATTTAAATATATTATGTCATTGTAATGGGTATTATTAAGTGCAAAAAAGTTTTTGCAGGGATTTTTATTTTTTCTAGTTTGTTTAAGATCAAAATGAACGTTTTTTCACACTAAACGTAGTGAGATGTGAAAACACTTTTATTTTGATCGAAAACAAACTAGAAAAATTAAGAATCACCGCAAAAACTTTTTCGCACACATGATACCCATTTCAATAACATATATAGTTTTATTCAATTTTACTCTAATTATTTAAAAGCAGGTCGATAAAGTTACTTAATCACCCTGTTGTATGATGATTAAGTAACTTTATCACCCTACAATGAGAAAAATTAGGTATGAAATTTTAAATTTTAATAGCAGGGTGAAAAAGTTACTTTTTCGCCCTGTTGTAGCCTGTATGACAATAAAGTCACTTAATCACCCTACAATGAGAAATATTAGACGTGTGATAAATTCCATCAAAATTGAATATTTGTCAAATATGTTGAATATTTTAATAAAGAAAATATGTTCTGTTATATAAACTCGGAAAATGTTAAAATTTCAGCTTTGTTCACGAATATGTATTAAAACTTTTCTAAAATGTTTATATCCTAGGTCCTGACGTTTCTTTGCCTAAAGTTTATTTCTTTGGAAAATGTGGAAAATACAATGGAATGGTGATGGATCTTCTCGGTCCAAACATAGAGGTGACGATCGTTTGAAAAACGATCGTTTCGTTCTGAAAAAAATCGAAAACAAAACGATCGTTTTTTAAAAAGTTCGTTTGTTAAAACATTTTTTGAGTTCGTTTTTTAATAAAGTTTATTTTTTTAACGATCGTTAAAGATCGTTAAAATAATTGTCAATAAAATATTTTTTTATTCGTATAAAAAATGGTCGCAAATCGTTTTTATAAAAACCATCGTTTTCAAAAACTATCGTTATTCATTTTCAAAAAGTTCAAAACGAGTGGGTTGTTTTAAAAACGATCGTTTTTTTCCGAAAATAAAACGATCGTTTTTGAAAACGATTGAAAAACGATTAACAACCCTTGAGGTGAAGCAACTGCTGTGGAATTGACCAAAAGAAAAAAAATTTGTTAAATCGAGTGATTTTCTCAAATTAAGATTCTAAATTCTATGACACGATCTTTTAGTGTGACATTTAAATCNGTCTTGTACTGTTATGTACTGTACTGTTCTGTACTGTACTGTTCTGTACTGTACTGTTCTGTACTGTACTGATCTGTACTGTACTGTTCTGTAATGTACTGTTCTGTAATGTACTGTTCTGTACTTTACTGTTCTGTACTGTACTGTTCTGTACTGTACTATTCTGAACTGTACTGTTCTGCACTGTAATTTTCTGTACTGTACTGTTCTGTACTGTATTGTTCTGTAATGTACTGTTCTGAACTGTACTGTTCTGCACTGTACTGTTCTGTACTCTAAATTTCTGTACTGTACTGTTCTGTACTGTACTGTTCTGTACTGTAAAAACTGTACTGTACTGTCCTGTACTGTACTGTTCTGTACTGTACTGTTCTGTTCTGTAAGTACTGTACTGTACTGTTCTGTACTGTACTTTTCTGTAATGTACTGTTCTGTACTGTACTGTTCTGTACTGTACTGTTCTGTACTGTACTGTTATGAACTGTACTGTTCTGCACTGTACTGTTCTGTACTTTAATTTTCTGTGCTGTACTGTTCTGTACTGTACTGTTCTGTAATGTACTGTTCTGAACTGTACTGTTCTGCACTGTACTGTTCTGCACTGTACTGTTCTGTACTGTAATTTTATGTACTGTACTGTTCTTTACTGTAAGTACTGTACTGTACTGTCCTGTACTGTACTGTTCTGTACTGTACTGTTCTGTACTGTACGTACTGTACTGTACAGTGCAACGAATAAAATCCAGAATCTGATAAATGTTGGCCATTTTTTACTTCATAAGTTATAAGTTTTCAAATGAAATTGAATATTTTAGAAAAATTGCAATACAAAGAACTTGTGTCTAAAAATATTAATACATACGATCCCTGCTTTTTTTTTAACAAGAAAAATCGAAGTTTAAAAGGACAAAAAATAAAACTTTAAAATACGAAATCCCTTTTACCATGTTTTAGCGAAATCAGCGGCCTTGATAAACCAAGACACATTGTTTAAAATTTATAAAGATAGTTTAATAATTAGATAAATGGATTTTAGGAATTGTTTAATTTGTGTGGACGTCAGTTCTCAATAAAAACTGTTCTTTTAATATCTATTCAGCTAATGTACAGGTAAAACAAACTATTATAATAAACAAAAAAAAGTAAAAGAAAATCTAATATCGTCTGACAATATTGCAATCACTCTAAGTCAGCTGCGAGGGAGCTAAGCAATCTTTTTAGAGTTAAAAATATGTTGAAATAAGTTGAAAAAAAAAATAACAAAGTCGTAGAAAGTATAATACCTTGTTTTCTCTTTTAAGTGGACATGACAATATTCTATTTACAACTTTTTACTGAAATTTAATATTTTTTAAAATAGAAATGTTAAAATGTTTGTACAAAATTATAAGTACTCTAGCTATTTTTCTTTCTATATTTCTATTTTTGAAATCGTTAAAAAATCTTTAGATTGTTTTTAAACAAATCCCAACCCTACTCTTTAGCACTAAAATTATCATTTTCTTCTCAGTATATTTCGCCAAAAAACTTTGGCATCATCAGGAGTTCATCCTTACTTTTTTGAAGATTATTGAATTTCAAGTTTCAAAATCTAGATATTTTTCATTTTTTTTATCATTCAATTTGTTTAAGTGAGGAGATTTAGATTGAAGTAAATATTACACTTTAGATCGAAATCTTAAACGTTAATTTCACCATGATATTTTAATTCTAATTTTTTGAATTTTTAAAATTTTTTTGTTTTGTTTAATAGAATAGAGAAGATTCATGAATGTGGTATGGTCTACAGGTAAATATGCGAGATCTCTATAAATGTCGGAATATTTATATCCAATAAACGAATGCTTAGAGTAAAAATTACAAAAATGGTTGTTATTCGAAAAATTTTGAAAATCCAGAATTTTTTTTTATAAAATTCGCAAACTTTTTGTTTGTTATTATATTTTATTTTACTGATCAGACATGATTTAGATATCAATGTTTATAATTTTGAAAACTGATTATTTTCAATTGTGATTTCTCTCCAAAAATTTCTGCAGGAAGACACCACATCAACATGAAATAATTACCTATAAAAGAAGAAAATATCCACCAAATTTTTTATCAGATAAAAGCCGGTTTCAAGCTTAACATTGTGAATCGGACATTGCCATCTTTGCATAGAGGTTCACTAGAAATTACGCTTACATTTATTTTCAGAATAAATTGTTATGGGTTCAAATACAAGAAAGAACTGAAATATTATAAAACGATTATTAACCATACTTCCCTTTCTTATGCAACAATATTTTCTCTCTCCTTCGTTATAATGAATAAAGAAAAAGAAATGTAGAAAACTAAAAATATTTGTATTACATGATATAACATGAAAGCATACTTTCCTTCAATCTTTAGCATATGGTAATCTCTGTTTAGTGTTCATGGGTATTCGTTTGTTTGTATTTCTGAGCATAACTTATTAACCCGTTGACCGATTTGCCTCAAACTTCGATTAAACAACTTTAAAAGAACCCCGGAATGTTCTTGGCGGCAAAAATATATGAGTTTAGTTCCTTGTCTTTTAAGGGATATTTTGATTTCCAGGCAAAGCTGGGTTAAATCGCCACTAAGCAGTCATCAAAGAGAATAGAATATATATTAGAGGGGAATTTACTAGAAAAAGTGTAAAACGGACATTTTGTTGCACTGTTTCCATACTGCAGGTGTACTTCACATATTTATGCTATATAACCTTTTGGGCCCTGGAATATCATTTCATAATTGACCAATCATTTCACATAGACTTTATGCATTTCACTTTACAAACGATGATTTTCCGTTTTAACTATAAATCAAATGATGTTTTTTATTCGCCTAATTCATTTTATAAAGTTTATTTAACAGCTTTAAAAAATTCGAAATTGAAATGAATAGTCTAGGGAACATACTGTATTAATGTACTCTACTGCATATAATTTGTGAACATTTACATGCTTGTACACTTTGAACTCCCTTTCAGGCTGAAAGGGACTGAAAAAAATCATACCGAGAGATTCTCTAAATTCCCCTCTTATATATATTCTATTCTCTTTGGCAGTCACAGACATAATGCTTATAGAGATGTGTATTATACACTGCACTCTATCTAAATCAGAATTGTAATAATAATTTCAATAAATTTGTCCTAGTTCCACTAATGATTTTTTAGACTTTAATTTTTATTTCCACAATTGAAACAGCATGGATACATGGGGACACAAAGAGAGGCTGCCAATTAACAGCTTCTCTTTGTTTACTTGTAAACTTACCATTTAAAAAAAGCTGTTAAGAAATGGAAACTTAATAGAAAAGTAATCTCTAATGTATTGATATAGACGCCGACTACTGTAAAAAATCTGCATATTTGTTGTTTTCTTTCAAACCGTGAAATCATTACTAGTTTAAAAATAAACACTAAAAAGAATCAATATTTAGCAGTGATAGCAACGTGATTGACAGGAACAATGCAAACGATTAAAATTTATGAAAACTAGTTTAAATCTAGTTCAGAAAAAGTCGACTTACAGTCGGATATAAGTCGACTT
This sequence comes from Eurytemora carolleeae, assembly GCF_000591075.1. Classification (NCBI taxonomy): domain Eukaryota; kingdom Metazoa; phylum Arthropoda; class Copepoda; order Calanoida; family Temoridae; genus Eurytemora; species Eurytemora carolleeae. Next base: position 70,051 of record NW_019397030.1, on the reverse strand, counting down.
TTGATTTCTAGTCCACAAGTTTGAAACAAAAAGTCGTAATAAAGGTCGACTTTTTTCTTTCCGGTTTCAAATAAGTCAAAATTTTGGGACAAAAGAAGTAAACAAGTTGACTTTTTCATCTTAGTTAAGAACTAGTCACAATCTTGGAATAAAAATTCGTAAAAAAAAAACGAATTTTTCATCCCAGTTTTGAACTAAGACACAACCTTGGAACAAAAAGTCGTGAAAAATTCTATTTTTTCATTCCAGTTTTGAACTAAGTCACAACCTTGGAACAAAAAGTCGTGAAAAATTCTATTTTTTCATTCCAGTTTTGAACTAGTCACAAACTTTGAACAACGAGTTGTAAAAAGTCGACTTTATCTTTCCGGTTTCGAACTAGTCAAAAACTTGGGATAAAATGTCGTAAAAAAATCGACTTTTTATACCAAGTTTTTTAACACGTCACGAACGGGGAAAAAAAGTCGTAAAAATGAAAAAATGTGTCTAATGATATTTCAAACTTCAATTACACAATTCACATTTTTAGTAAAAAAATCAATTAAACAATTTTTTTCAAATAAACATTAAAATCATAAATTTAATATTTCCAGGGATATGAAACCAGAAAATGTTTTGATTGGAAGAACTGTTGATCAAAAGGAGAATATTTTACATATAGGAACAAAAAGATTTTTTTGTGTGTAAAACCTTTCTTTCACGGACATTTTGAAATATAAAAACTTCACCTTGCTATTATTCTTTGGAATTTTTTTGTCGCCAATAAAAAATCGTTTGTTTTAATAGTTGATTATGGTCTGGCAAAACCTTACATTGATTCTGAAACAAAGAAACATATTTCCTACTCAGAACATAGATCCATAACAGGTACAGGTACAGGTACAGGTACAGGTACAGGTACAGGTACAGGTACAGGTACAGGTACAGGTACAGGTACAGGTACAGGTACAGGTACAGCTAGGTACTGGTAGTCTTCCTTAGTGTTCAGCATATGTTAAAAATATTGTTTTAACACTAATAACTAATCACTATACCAATTTTTGTGTTCTGATACTGTTCAATATGTATATAGGTGGATTACTTTGTTCAGGAACTGTTCGTTATATGTCTATAAATGCTCATCAAGGAGCTGAACAGAGTAGAAGGGATGATATGGAAGCTACGGGTTACCTAATGGTGTATTTACTAAAGTAAGCGTACGTTCCATACACTAATCGTTCAAAAAAAGGGGGGGGGGAGTTTTTTGAAAAAACTTTCCTCATGTTGAAACTATTAATTTTGAAACTTTATTAAATCTTGATTGAAACTAAACTAAAATCACTGACTAGTTTTTAAATGATTAAGCTATATAACGTATCTAAAATTTACATATTCAAAATGCTCTTTACACTTTTTAAATTAGTAATATAATTATTGAGATATATTATAACACACAAATATAAATTGATAAAAATTGGTTTAGATACTGTAAAAAATAAAACAAACGAAAAACTTTAGATAATGAAAATAAAAGAATTCTACTTATTTATTATATAATTTCATAAACATTCTTTTTCAAATTAATCTAACAAAACAATATCAGAAGTATGCATAAAAAACATGTTGATTAAGTAAAAAATCAAAAAATCCTAGAATCAAAGATTTTTCCCTTTTATTCCCAACATAAATTGTTCCCATATATACGATATATATAAATATATATATATATATATATATATGTATATATATATATAGATATATGCTTGAGTTTAAGGGACCCTTCATGCAAATATAACAATGGCCGATTCACAATGTTTCAAGAACCTTTATCTGATCAATAATTGGGAAGATATTGTCGTTTTTCTGGGTTTAACATCTTTAATTCTAATCATTTCTTCATGTTTTCCGGCAGAAATGAACAAGTCAAGTTTGTATGAGAGAAACATGAAAAATAATTAGTTTTCAAAATTATAAACATTTCAAATTTGATCAGGTTTTAGGATACCGTTGTGAATCTGCAGCATTATCCGATTAGCATTCGAGGGTCGCTAAAATCACGCCTACAATCCCTTTCCGAATTTACTTATTTAATTTTGTTTAAGGCGTGGAACTCTTCCTTGGATGGGACTGAAAGAGGAAGATTTGAGGTAAAAATAATGATCAATAAATCAAACAGAAATACCAACATTTTATTTTTCTAATTAATTGTAGGTTGTTTGTATGGACTCATTTACTAATCCCTAATTGTTTAAAGAATTTGAGAAGCGGCTCAAAAACTATTGGTTTTAATTCAATGTTTTGAGAAAGGAGCCCGGAGCTTGAATGAACCCGTTTCAGCGACGCGGTTGAAATTTATTAAATTCGGCCTCTGATGATTTGAACCATTAATATGTCAAGCTTCGAAATATCATAGGTCTACTACACTGGGTTGCAAAGATATGGGGATTACAGTTTGAGGCAAAGGCTCAATTCTTTTTGAAGTGCGTTTATGTTAATATCAATAAGTTTATTTGTTTGGGCCTGCTTAACGTAAGAAGTCTCTGTAAGTTACCTTAAAAAGTCATTTTAATATTGTCATTGTTTGGTAGTTTGCTTCTTAAACATTCTTCAAATTGAATTAAGGTTTCTAATTACGATATAAAAATAATATATTTTAGAGAACGATATCGAACTATTGGAAAGATGAAGGAAAATATATCGTTAAGAAAACTATGTTCAGGAAAACTAATATTATTTTATAATAAAAAAATCAAATCTAAAAAAAGAAGGTTCGTGAAATGATAACCCGATCTTTTAAATCGGGTTATCATTTCACGAACTTTATTTTTTTTAAATTTAATATTTAATGAAACTTAAATCCATAAAGTTAATGACCTATGATCATATATTATAAGCTAGGGTGGGTGTTTATACTATGTAACCCTGCTCTGCACTATTCTAAGAACTTCGCAGAAAAAAATGATGATTTGCTTAAAAAGAAACAAATAAAAGAAGAAAATATAATGTATATTGATATGGGTAATAAAAAGATGTATCTTCAACCGGTGAATAAAGTTTACCATTTTTCATAAATATTTTTAATATTATTTGTTTATAACGATAACATCTTTTTTGGGACTGTGCCACATTTTGAATGCATAAACAATTCAGCTTTTTTGTCTCAAATACTTTTTAAAAACAAGTCCATGTGAATTTTTCTTTACGAATTCAGTTTTTCAATACAAATCTTTAAATACCTTTGGGGTCACATAGATACATTTAAAAAACAATTTTTTGCTTACTTTCAAGTAACCCTTCGCACTATGTTCTCATTAAAAAAGCTGTTAAGGCATCCTTCACAAAAGATTGGATTATATTTTTTGCAAACTTCTTAAAATCGTTATTGATACATTAACGTTTGTTACAAGCACTTTGTGCTGTAAGGGTAAAACATAGACAATCAACCTATAACTCTAATATTAATACTTTATAAAAATAATTTATTTACTAAAACCACAGTTTCTTGTCTTATTTACATTTCAAATACAGCCGGAAGTAATTTATTCATATGTTTTTCAACTTAAAAGACTTTCAAAAATGAATTTAAATTAATTCTGCCATCAGCAAAAAGCAATAAATAACTCATTTAACAGTCAAAATGAAAAGCCTGAATCGGAAAATTAAGAAATTTTAATCATTATATAAAAAAGTACTTAAATCTTCATTAAAAACCATTACATTTATACATAAATTTCATAAAAATTAATCTTTTAAAAAATTAAAATTCAACAAAAATATTCAATAATGGTTCAGAAGCACCTCGAGAGTTTTGTACTTACCTTAGATATGTCAGGAATACTTTTAGACAAAAAAAAACATTTTTGCCTTCAAGTGAAAATTTTAATACCAAAATTTACCTTTTTTTCTCCTTTTAACGAAAAATCATTAAAAGCGTTGAAGTATTATGTTTAAGAAAATAAAATTATTTCAGAAAAAATATTTTTTGGAAAAATTTAGTTTTTTTCAAAGAATGGAAATTATAAATATTAATTGTCTATTTCGGTTAATGGAACCTAACTTTTCTTTTTTACATTATTTTTTTCTAAGAGGTCTGAGATGATTTAAAGGTCAATAAAAGTAAAAAATCGAGATGTTTTTAAATGAAAAGTATTTCCAAAAGATCGTTGAAATTTACAGATCATCCAGACTATAACTACTGCAGAAATCTATTCAGGTGAGTCATGTCTTCAGTTAACCCTATTCCTGCTGGGGGGGGGGGTTAATTCCCCCCCCCAAAAAAAATTATTTTTAAATAACTCAAAAGTTATTGGTCTGAGGCTGTTGAAATTTTCTGATTTTAGGTCTAAAGCCGGGTTTTACTAACTGCCTGAGTCCTCAGGCAGACTGCCTGAATGACTACGTTTTCCAGTAAATAACCAAATCTTTGTGCTAACCCCCTTCCAGTTGTCAGATTTTGAAAATTTTTAGATTTTTGGAAAGCTTATGACATAAGGATATGAAACGAAATACAACTTGTTAAAAGAAATTTGCAGATTTTTAGTTTTTCTTAATTATACATCAGGTTATTTAAAATTTACTAAATTTTTTTTCATATTTGAAGTTGCAGGGGTTTAAATTTATATCATGATGTTTATGAACTCCGCTGCATTTGAAGCACGCTGCAGAAATGCAAGTTGTGCAGGAAAAAACAAGGCGATACACCAAATGAATTAGCCTCTGTCAAGAAGATTAATGTCATATTTATCTAGACGTATACGGCTTGGCAATGCATAGTTTTGTAGAAGATAATATATTTGACTGGATCCTGCTAGGCTCTGCTAGTATATATATATAAATATATTAATATAATTATGAAGAAGTTGCAGTGTGTTCCACATTAAAAAAAAATTCAATTTAAAAAAAACTAATTCTGAAAACGTATCCACCCCTAAAGTAAGAGTTTTAAAGTCGAATTTGCGCTCAAACTCAGGATTTCCAGATCTTCAAAAAGTTTAATATGTCTAAAATGAATCCGAAAGAAGTTTTCCACAACACTGCATCTTACATAGCCGGTCACTCCCTTTAACATCGTGGATTTTAATGTTTTACGATTAAAGTTAGTAAAAAAAACTTTATATTAAAATATATTTAGACATTCTAAAAACATCCAAAAATCAAAATCTAAAAATTTAACACGAATTTACAAAATGAAACCATTAAACAAAGCAAACAAAACTATGATGAATGATGGTCACATTTTTAAAAAGAACGAATAAAACCGGTGCAAATAAAACCATGAATGAAATGTAAAATTGTGAGAATGACTTTCTAAAATTGTGTTTTAAAGATTTTTTAATTAAATAAAAAGTATAGGAAATTAAAATATATAAATGAATATTTTTATTTATTGAAAACATTGAATCAACCGGATTGAAAAAACTTAGAAATTACTAATTTTTAAATTACACTTTAAACTCCTTAAAAGAAATAAAAAAAAGATAGATGAAGGATTTGAGTCTATGTCACAAACTCAAATTTTCAGATGCTTATTTCTTTGTTAGCTGATGGCGTAAAAGTTGCTGAATTTTCAAACTTTATTTGATCTAAAAAAATTCATCAAAGGTTTACGACATTGGGTTGCAAAGATATATATGTATTATAAAATTAGAGTTTGTAACAAAGTCTTAATTCCTTTCTAAATTATTAAACTGAATTTTCATAATTATACAATTTAAAAACCAAAGATTTTAGGTTTCAGCAGAATAAGGTTCCATTGATAGACATTCGTCGAATACAGTCAATAGAAGAAAATGGAACAAAGGTAATCATCTCAGGGACTGTTTTAAAAACACAGATCAAATTTAAACAATATAGCTAATGTGGTAGGCGATTTTCTCAAAACAAGTAAGATGACTTTTTTACTAAAGTTTTACTTAATAACAAGCTTTTTTCGAATTACAAGTTTACAAGTAATCAAAGGGAAGCTTTTTTAATTAACAGCTTCTCTTGACTTCTATGTTAATGTGTCTCAATGCTGTTTACAAGCTTGATATCAATAAAAATTGAAATTGAAAGTCGTCTTCATTTTTTTGAGATAAACGCTTACCAATGTAGAAAATCAAATAAATATAAACCAATGGAAATTTATTATTGTTATTTGATTAAAAATTACTAAAAAACTTAAACTATTTTTTCTAAATGTTGTTTAGGTCATTCGAAAGAGTATTAAACTTGAAAAAACATTCAGCAGGAAACTTTGAGTTTTAAATCTAATCAATCAAATTTTAATCATACACTCATATCTAGAATGAATAAATTTCTTAGCACAAAAATTTTTGAAACAAAGGAAAACAAAGGTTGCAAAAATATTGGAATTAGAAAATTTGAGTTTGTGGCAAAGATTACATTGTAAAAAATAGTTCTATCTAAATTGTATTTGTATTTGTAAAAAACACAAGTTATAAATAAACAGTCGTTCTTTTGGTAATATTGAGAATGTAGTTGGACCTGGCTCGTTCCGGGGGAATCCAGGTAGAGGTAACATCTGTACTGTACTGTACTGTACTGTACTGTACTGTACTGTACTGTACTGTACTGTACTGTACTGTACTGTACTGTACTGTACTGTACTGAACTGTGTTGTACTGTACTGTACTGTACTGTACTGTACTGTACTGTACTGTACTGTACTGTACTTTACTGTACTGTACTGTACTGTACTGTACTGTACTGTACTGTACTGTACTGTACTGTACTGTACTTTACTGTACTGTACTGTACTGTACTGTACTGTACTGTAATGCAAGTACTTTAGTGAAATGTACGGTTATCTTCTGTACAGTAAGTTCTTCACAATACTTTCATTGATAATTTCATCATTTCGGAAATTATTCTGTTTAAACTACAGTTTACTAAGCTTGAAGGATATTTAAACGAAACAGCGAATATAAATATATTGTAATCAAATCGAGAAGTTTTCATAAATTGTTCTATTTCTTTGATGGTCAAAGCTAAAGCTTAAAATCGCTTTGCTATTAAAACGCTGTCTTTTATAAAATTGCGTACAAATTTATTTTTCAAATTTTACAAAAAAAATTTCAGACCGATACAAAAACAGTGCTCCGGTGACACCTGAGAAATCTATTCAGGGATCAGGACTTCAGAGCTTAACAAAATTAATAAAAATTGGGTTAAAAGGACTGTAAGTGTAATTGTAATCCATGCAAAGATGTCGAGTCAATGCCTGATTTACTACGATATCTTTTAATCTTTTGTTTTATATCAAGTATAAATTATACATCAATGTTAATTGTTTTGAAAACTGTTTATTTTCAAGTGTGGGTTTTTACAAAAGATACATTCGCTGCGCATTTCTACTACATAAACACATAGAAATTATATTCTTTTAAACCTAGAAAAAACGATATATTTAACTTACTGTTGTTACTCGTGCATTCCCATCTTTGCATGTAGGAATTCTTTAATTACATGTAAATGTGCATCTAATTCTAAAATGTAATTTTGAACGGGAAAATTGCAAAAAAATGTTTTAATTAAATGTGGCGTCCCTTTTAAATTATTAATTAATTTTCATTTGAAACATTGCTAATTTTGAATGCGTTTATCAAATCAAAAACATAAATAAAAATACATAACTTTTGATAACTATCCTACCTGTGGGGTTTGAACTTTCGATCGCTCGGGGCAAGGGTATTAGTGCAAGGAAAGTTAATTGCGGTCGTGTACTCTGTGTACATATTGAAACCAGTTCTCTCTGGGCGGAATTTGTAAACAAGAATAGATGCATCAATATTTGTCTGGTATCTGAGGAGGTTAAAAGTATTGAATTTGGATAATTTTGAAAATTTACATAATAGTTTCCTTATACCAGAATATTTCATTGATTATTTTTGTGAAAATTGATTCCTTGTCAGGCTGTGGCATCCGTCGTGTGTTTACATTACCGCCCAGAGACAGTACACTGCAGTACCAAAAATTCGTACACCTCTGAAATAACTTTCCTTGCATTAGTACCTAATCTGATGCTCGGAACCCGTCATGATGAACCAAAAAGATTTCCAATAAAAAGTTGGAGTCTGATTTAGATTCAAGTTGATGTTGAACAAAACAACAGTCCTAAGAGTCCCAGGTAAAATAAATATATTAGTTAAAGGGACCGTTCACTTATTTGGGTAATTTCAGGGTAAACTAAACAGTCTATTCGCTCTTGATTGGTAATAGTCTTACTTTTCAAAGACAACTGTAGCCGGAGAAAAAGCCGATTTTTCGTTCAGAATTCGAGTGCAAAGGGACGGTCCCTCTTTAAAGACACTAATTGATGTTTTTTTCAGTATGTTGTGAATCAAAATAAATTTCGAATATAAAATTAAACTGTAGTATCTGATCGTTAATTGTAAATGTCATTATTTTTTAATTTTTGTTGTTTTTCAACTTTCTATTTCTAAAATAACACTATTTTATCGCATTCAAAATTGTGTATTGCCTGTGTAAAAAGCTGAATTGGACGCGGCATGACAGATGGAAAGTTGTGCACATACGGGAAAAAAATCTACAAAATCTACGAAACAAAATACGAGTAATGATTAATTGATTGTCGTAGAGACGTCGTCTTTGTAAACACATTTTACATGTTTTAATGCGAAAAATGTAAATTTCTTGCTAACTCAAATATCAAAAGTTTTCATATTTTAGTTTATAATAACGAACACATAATGACATCAAAATATAATAAATTTAAATGTTTTTGGGCTGCTGTTACTGAAAAAAACATCAAATAGTGTCTAAAGAGAGGGACCATCCCTTTCCGCTCAAATTCTGAACGAAAAATCGGCTTTTTCTCCGGCCACAGTTGTCTTTGAAAAGTAAGACTATTACCAATCAAGAGCGAATAGGCAGTTCAGTTTACCCTGAAATTACCCAAATAAGTGAACGGTCCCTTTAAAGGTAAGAGGTAAGAGTGCAGTATGTGCAGAATTTCTTAAGATTCAGTTAAGAGACCTTAAGACGTTTTTACATCGTTATTAAATATGTTTAAAAGAATTAACAATATTGGAGGATTTTATAAGGATTTAATTTGCGCTCTTGCTGAAATATTATACAACGTAAACACGGCTCCTAGATCTCAAATAAATCCTGGCAATTTCTCTTCAATACAGCACTCATGACTCAACTATCAGGTCTAGCCGGTATCTCCCATTAAAAAAATGTCAAACAAAAAACTGTCATTGAAAAATGATATTGTATTTTAGTCCTCCTGGATCAATATCTATTCCAGTTCCTAAGAACCCTATCACCTTCTCCATGCAGAACAGTTTGTGCATTCAAGGTAAAATCTATATTTTTTTAACAGATATGAGCTGAAAACTCTTGTGTTGGATACAGATTTCTAAACCTCTCTCTGTATCAACTCTTGACAGCTTACTCATCTCTTTTGAATTTCCCGGCTGTATTGCAACCAATGCATTGATCAGGCGCACAACATTTCAAAATGTCTCGGCTTTAGATTGGTTGTTCGAATTCTGTAATAAACACTCTAATTGGTTGAATTTTATATACTTTCTTGGATATAAACTAAACATTAAATAATCTTGAGATTAACAAAGAAAGGAGATCAATATTCACTATTATAAAATTTTTAGATCCGGATCCAGAAAAAACGGATTTGAATTCATAAAAATGGATCTGCATTTTTTGCTAATTTCTTTCACCAAACACAAATTTCATTTTTTTGCCGAAACTTGATTAGCTATTATAACAGAATGTGTTTTCTCAATGTGCATTTGATTATTTAAAGTATAATACAATGATAACCAGAAAACAATTAAATAGGAAGACGACAAATTATAGCAATACTTATGTGAATTTAATGTTGTTTCTAAGAAAATATATGAATTGTTTTGTTTCATGTTCATTGGAGTTAAGTTATAACTTCTATAACTATTTTCGTGTTCCTATTTTTCTGGTTATCACTGTATATATCCTAGGAAAATTATTCAACATCTCTCTTTAATGCCTTTTTAGATTTAATTTAGCCCCGAGCTTTAGCGAGTAACAAAATATAATCTAAAAAAGCGAGAACCTTCGAGATATAGAGAAAATGTAGGTCAAAGAACACGTCGTGCCAAAATAATGGTGTTATATGAAACGTTTGTGTACTTGTCTTATTTCTATAGCTGTTTCTAGATTAAATAAGCTTTGAAACAAAGCAAAGTTATTTTAATTGAAAAAAATATTTTGGAAATATCCTAAATTCTTTGGAGAAAATCCGGGAACCAATCAAATCGTGATATAATGTACAGCTAATTAAACATGATGATTACTTTATTTCACGTTCATTATGAAATTCACGATGAAGTGACTAATAATGATAAAGTACACAATAGTTTCATAAAAAGGTGAAACAACTCTTTCAGGGGCTGTGTTAAGTATATAATTTATTTTTCTATGCACTATTTAGTTTGTGTTTAATGCCCTAACAATAACATGCATAAACGAATAATAAGAACAAAGTCTGGTTAATAACTTTCTGAAAGAACTTGAGAGTTGTAAGAAGTAAAAACATTGGGAGTTGGAAACTTTTTAATAAGATGAGCTCTCAGAGTTTAACTTCATCAGAGGCCGAATTTAAAGAATTTGAGCCAAGGCTTGAATTTAAACCGTGGCTCGAATATGATTGATTACACTAAAAATTGTATTCAATTTTCAAGATTTAAGCCGGCGTTCAATTGAAACCGGTTAATGGAAGATTTGAGACGCGGCTTAAATTCATTAAATTTGGACACTGGTTAACCTAAACAATTGAATTAAGTAACTGATTTTATTTATTTTGAACCAATTAGTGAGAAAATCGTTTATTTTCGTATTTATATAGAGAATGACTTAATATCCCTGAACTAAGTTGAATCAGTTCTGAGCTGAAAACTTTAGAATTGTGAATATCGAGATCAATTTTATCTCAAGTTTGAATCAACAAAAGTGTATACAACTCAACCATACAAGTGGGGTTTGGAGAAACCAAAACAGTCAATAATTGACTGCAGCAGGGAGATTAAAAAAGAGAGACAAATAGCGGATTAAAAGAATATTAAATATTGGATATTCAGACTAAGCGATCGGGATTAAAGATATCCAATTCTAAGGATTTCAGCTCTGACCATTAAAAAGTTCCAGCTCTGGTGAAAGTATAAATCTAATTTTCCACCTTTCAGAACTTTCCCATCTCAGCACCAATATGTGTTTCTAACTTTAGTATTCATGTGTTATAGAAGGGGCATACAAAAATGGGACTATGTATTGATTTAAAAAATAAAAATTAAAGAAAGATTATTGGACATTGCTATTTCTAACTAAAGAGTGAAAAGAAGAATAAAAATCATTTGGATTTAAATTGAACTAAAAGTTTAGTTAAAAAACACAGCTATATTAAATTAACTTTATAAGATGATTTGTTAAATACTGACTGGCCACAATTAAAAGGTCATAGTGTGCGTGTAAGCGACGTTAAGACTGCAAAAAAACATCTACATTTTGGGAAAAAAGCTTTAAGTTTTTTTACGCAAAATAACAACATATTCAGGTTAAAATAGATATAAAAATAGATTCTGAAAATCATTATTAAAAGATGTGGTTCCGTCTCAATGCATATATAAAAATACCTATTTTAAAGACTTACACGGAACTGACCCGTTTTCTTTTGGATTTTTGAACTTCATCTCAACAATACTAGTTACTACTACGGTTTAGAAACTTCTCTAAAAAATTGTCTAGGCGACCGAGCCTTATTTGACTTTAAAAAAGGGGGGGGGGTGGGCTGTTTACATCGAATCATCAGTATTAGCAATGTCTTCTTTAGAGATAACCAAATCGGATTCCATATCTCTTCACAACTTCAACATGTCAAATAAAAGTGGTGGCACACAAAATACGGTAATATTTTTTTTTTATTTTATCTAAAGATTATCAGTTTCCCAGAGCACTCCCCCAAATGAGCTTGGGGAGTAGTTTTTCAGGAGTAGTCTGCATCATGTTCCAAGGCTCACCCCTTTCGATAAATTATTTTGGAGATATAGGAAAAAAAACAATCATTACAATGCTCATCGTAAGAATAAAAAAATCATTCTGAAGAATCTCCTAAAACTGTTTTTTGCTTAAAAAAAAGTTCCATAAATTACATTTCCCCTAAAAGCCCAAAATTACTCTTTTTAAAAATATATTTTACTTATTTTGTTTACGCTAGGTGATGCTTGTTGCAGAGATTGAAAAGGATAATAACCAGGAAGAGAAGAAATTTTCATGTGTCAATAATAAAAAAGTTTTTTTTATTCAAACTCTATAAATCAAAGTTTGATTAATTTGTATTTAAACAGAAAAAGAAAACAGCTTTCAAAACTTTCCATTGCAATTTCTTGTTATAAATTGTTTTTTTTTAAAATATCTCTTCCTTTGTATAGAGTATTAATGAAATGGTTCTAGAGGACTTAAATACATTGGATGTATTAAAAGAATGTGTTGAGACGCTATCAATCCAAACAGAACATGATAAACAAAATGAACGGGAGGAACAAAAAATCGCTAACACTGGTTCTGAACAAGTAGATCCAACAGTATCATTTCAGACAATGAAGAGTTTAGAGCTGTCTAAGGACATTGAAAAGCCAGGTAAAAAAAAAACTAAAAATATCAGATCCCGTTATTTAGATTATTTGGTAAACATTTTCTGATCTCTATATCTTTGAAGTTAAGTTATTTCAAACTGCAAATTTTGTCGGATGAATTAAACTTAGTTTAAGATAACAATCGTGTAAACTACAAGGTTGTTAAGATATAGAAGTTAGCAACTTTCAGTATTAAAATGAAACAATTTGACAAAATTGCCTAATTTTGATTGTTAGGAAAAGGGATGTTTAATACTTCCCTTGCTGTCAACATATTCCTAAGAATAATAAATAATAGTACTTGATTTGGGATTTTGAAAAATTTAATTGTCAAGTTTATATGAATCATATTTTTCATAAGATTTTTTTGAAAAATTCACCAAGTTTTGACAAATTTTAATACAAAACTTCTTTTTATTTTCAGTTAAATTTCTTTATTGATTTTTAAAAAATATAATCTTATTTAATTCCAAATATTGTCTTTACTGTTGACAAGAAAAAATGTTGTCAATTGCTCTGCTGCATAAAGATGGTTTACCGGGTACTCCTTTTTAAATCGTTTAAAATATGAATATTTCAATATAGATAGGGTCACTCACGTGGATTTAACGGTTCTTTCAATATTGCAGAATGCTGTGACTAGGGTTTCCAGGCGAAATTTTTTGCACGAAAATCGTGCAAAAATTGCTCAATGATTTTCGAGTAGAAAGTGCACGAAATTTCGATGATTTTGAAGATTGATGCGCAAAAGCTATTTTGCGCAAATTTTGAAGAAAATCTTGGTATTTACGCATTTCGTTATTTCTTGCTATTTCGTTATCTCGTTTGTTCAACACATGTTTATCATAACAAATTTTATTAGAGAAAGTAACCAACATTTTAACAGTGTCTAAACTATGAATTTAATTATTATGTGAAACTGCATATTGTTGATTTCTAAAATAATGCTATGGAAGTTTTTTTTTACTGAAACTAATTCACAGCAATCTGTCCAAAATTAAAATCTTTCATATTTATGACATCAATAAATAGGGATAATCTTTATGGCATGCAACAAATATTACTTAATTTTGTACCGAACGCTGCTCATTCTGTTAGTCCGGGGCAAGGTTATAATGCAAGGAAAGTTATTTCAGAGGTGTACGCATCTTTTGTACTGCAGTGCACTGTCTCTAGGCGGTAAAATAAACACAAGACTGATGTCGAAGCCTAACATTGGATCCATCTTTCACATAAAAAATCAATGAAATATTCTGGTCATAGGAAACTATTATGTGATTATCAAAATTATCAAAATGTAATGCTTTTAACCCGTTCGGATACTACAAACAAACACTGATGCACCCATTCTTGTCTAGAAATTCCGTCTAAAGAGAACTGGTTTCAATATGTACGCAGAGTATACGCAACTGCAAATAATTTTTCTTGCAATATAACCTTGGTCCGGGATGCACTGTAAATTAATATCTTGTTTAACTCTTTGAACTAGGAGAGAGAGAAGCTACTGAAGCAAAATATGAAGATCATGAAGAACTAATAGATCTGGAAGCAGACGAATATTCTAAACAATCTGTTAAATCAGAAGCAAGAAAAAATCTTGAAAAATCAGAAAATCCGTATAAAAGAATTTATCTCGGAGCTCCAGTAAACCCAGACCCAGGTGCTGAACATCCTTTAGATATACACGACCTAGAGGCACAAGCAGTGGCTGAAACATCAGCTGAAAAAAAGAAACAATTAGATCTGGAAATCCAAGTTGAACCTACAGATCATGTAAACAGTAGTGTAATCATTAAACCAAGACTCCTTGAATCTACAGTAAATCATGTAGCACCTGAAGTAAAACATGAAAAAAACAATTTACCTCCGGAAGCTGAGGAAAAACATGTGTCATTTTCTAAGATCAAAAATGGGGTAAGCAGTTTTTAAATCATTTTAAATGAAAAAAAGTAAGATGACAGTTTGAAAAATGGTTAATAAACTTCAGGATTTTTTTAAAAAAAATGAAAAAGCCGAAGTTATTTAAGTTTTAAACCAACCAATTAAATAATTTTTTGACATAGAAGAAAACGCCAATAAATTGTAAAAAATGTTTAGAAATTTATCTGGCCAAGTACACATTTAATCAATGGTTTAAAAAAGAAGTTTTCGCTAAAAATGTTCATTTTGAACGGCGAAGATTAGCCCTTTCTCATAAAAAAGTCCAATTTTAGTAATTAAAACAATTTACATAAAATTGACATATTCAGAGACCAGCGGAGAAAAAAAGATTTGCACATGAAAGTGAATACTTATCGAGCAGGTAGATATTTTTAGTGGATCATTTATTTTGGATTTCGGAGCCATATTTGTTTTAAACTTATCAAATTTCCTTTCCAAAATTGGAAATTATTGAATTGTAAAAATTTCGATGTTAGAATCAACAATTTCGTAATAAATCCACTTTGTGACTAAGAAATGAATAATTGTGTACGTTCTTTCTTTTCAAAATGGTTCTGTTTTAAAAGAAATTGATTCGTTGCCATAAACTCAAATTTTTTAATCCTAATATTTTTACTTCCTGATAGTGTGAACTTTTGATTTTACTGATTTGGTAAATAACTTAATACCTTTAAAGCTTCTAAATTCGTTCAAACGATGTTGTTCATTTATAAACGATATCTAACAGACTTTAATACCAATCGTTTTTACTAAACAAACGCATTTTCCTAAATATCATTTTAGAGAATATTTTTATTTTGTAATTAGAGAAGGGTATATATCGCTTTTGAAAACCTACATAGTTTTCGTGAACGAGGGTATCGTTCAGAAAAAAAAACGATGGACACACAACTTGGATTGGTCAGAGAAGTAAAAACCAAACAATTATAATTCGTCCAAACGATGTTGTTTGTTTGTAAACGATGTCTAACAGACTTTAAAAACCGATCGTTTTTACTAAACAAACGTATTTCCCGAAATAGTTTGAAAAATTATATTTTTTTTACTGAACGAACGATTTTTTACTGAACGAACGATTTTTTCGCAAACACTTCTTACAAAACGAACGAAATAGATGAAAAATGAACGATAATTTTGACAAATTTAATTGTTTTAAACGATTAAAAAAAAAAGAATAAAATGTTCATAATCGACGAACAAACGAAATAAAAAAACCTAATGCGCCCATCTCTGTTTTTTTTCTAAGCTTTGCAAAAGCAAAGATAATACAAAATAATTTGCCATGAAAGACAGTATTTAAAAGCAATGCATGACCTCTAAAATGAATATATTTTGCAGTGAACAAGCAATCCTCAAGTCAAGTGTTCCACCCCAGAATCAAGTAGAAATAGTAGCAGGGTGAGATAACATTTATAAACATCAAATTTGGATTACAAATAAAATTATCGAAATATTAGGTTTGTCAAAAATTAACACGGTTAATGGAAAAACCAAACAGAAATTACAATATAACCAAAGTTTAGATTAAATTTTATAATGATACCATATAATACATATAATATATATAATGTAAAAATAATACTAAAATAATATATTTTGTTTCAGACCTTGCACCTGTGTTCCATTGTTCCAACTTTTTCGGAGTAGACTTTTCTGTTCTAATTCAAATTAGTTTCTGAGATCTTACGCATACAGGGTTACCCACAAAGGATGAGACTTAAGAGAAGATTTATACGATCTGTTTCCTTATATTCACGATTACCTTCAAATGTAAACTTGTTTCTTTTTTTGCCAAATCATTATAAAAGCAATTACTTTACTTGATTTAACCTAATTTATCGTCACATTTTCGGTCGTCTTTACAATCTCATCCTTTGAGGGCAACCCTGTAGCGGACTCAAGATAATTAGATAAATAATTGCTACATAGTTTGAGAATGATCAGTTTCTGATTTTTTTGTAAATTGATTAATGATACTAAAACATTGAATTGAATTTTACTTTACCTCTCAGGCTCTCAACTACTTTTGTTCTTGCTTAAATTGAAGTACAAATACTACAATACAATGATAATAATAATACAATTTTAATACAATAAATAGCTTAACGATACTTGCTGACATAAATTTGGGTAAAACCTTTGTTTTATAGCCAAATTGATTAATTATATACCTACTGACATAGCTTTGATGTATAGCTTATTAGCTTAATGATACTTGCTGACATAACTATGCCTAATAGCTAAATAGCGTAAAGATACTTACAGATATAACTGTGTTTAATAGCTAAATATTTTAATGATACTGGCTGATATAACAGTGTTTTAAACCTAAATTGCTTAATGCTGACATAATTGTGTTTTATAGCTTTAATGATAATCACTGAGATAACATAGTTTTATAGCTTGTTAGTTATAGGCTAATGTTAGATATTGTCATAATTGTGTGTAATAGCATAATAGCTAAATAGTTCAACCTGATATATAACTTTATTTTATAGCAAACTAGATTTAATTATACTTACTGACAAAGCTGTGTATTAAAGCTATAGTAGGTTAATGATACTACTGACATAGCTATGTCTAAAAGATAAAAAGCTTTTAATTTCTCTTACTTCACTTTAATAAATGTTTGATGAAGAGAATTTGATTTCACCATGTTGTACTAGCTGTACAATTCATAGATGAAATTGAACTTAATATTTTGGCCCCCTTCCTGTATTAGTAGAACCCTGGAGAAGGATGAATATACACAGGAAACTTGATTGCAAACATAAACATGTACTGTACACACTGTACACCGTACTGCAGTTTTCCCTGAGCCAGATTTAGGTCTCAGTTAACGAAAGTCTGCTTGGTAAATCAGAATTAATATTCAGCTCCAGCTATCTTTCTGAGGTTCTGTCCGTCCACGTACGTTCACCTAAATTCAACTAGCCATGAGCCAGCCAAGAAAGAATCTTTTAAATGGACGGAATAATTTCACATTTTTCTTGAAGGAACGAAATGCGAAATTAACGGCGAAACAAACTTTTTTCACTAAAAATGCTAAACGTCATCTATTTTTTGCTAGAAACCCTAGTACAGGGGTTTCTGAGTTATGATCGGACAAATAAACAGGCAGACAGAAATTACAACTTTATATATTTATAGAACCGAAAGTATTAAAAATCGAATTATATAGTTTCTTTTTTTTGTGTTTATTTGTTTGTTAAACAATCAAGTCATCATAACTCGATGAAGAAACTTTCTTTTTATTGTATAATTAACAAATACATCTGTAATTTAGAAAAATTTTTGTTATGTGTTCTCAAAAAGCAAATATTCCAATTTTATAAGGTTCATTAATGCAGATCAACTTTTTTTGTAGTCCCTAAAATTGCGGGGAATATTTTTTTAATTGTTTGAAATTTCTTTAATCATTGAGTTTAACTTTTAATGAATTTTAAACAAAAGATTTTGTTTTTTGTTGATTTAAAATGAAAACCATTTCCTTCGTCAGCGAATAATGTTATTTTTGTTTAAGCAAAAAATTATTTTTTTTTATTGTAAATATAAATTTACCTACAGGGTGTCCCACGAAACATGACAGTAAGAATTCGAGTTGAATTTCGTCTTTGAGTTTTGATAAACTTTCTGAATTTTTTGTCAACCTAATTTTAGAAGTAAATTTCTAGAGTCAATTTAATTGCCCTTTTTGTACTTTCAATATTACCCGAAATATGAAGTTACTATGCTTTTAGGGCGCTTCGCGCCCGTCTTCTATTTCAACTTTTAAGTGTCGCTTTATCTGTGAGCATCTTCTCTTTCACAGTATAGAAAAAAAAAGTTTGCGGATTTCACATTATTTTTTCGCGCATTTTCAAAATTTTACAAAATAAAAAACTTGTAAGCACAAATCTTTAAAATTTTCATCATTCCTAAACCTTCCCTCGGGCCACGTAAGGTCCTGCACAAAATTTGGGCCCGATCGGTTCAGCCGTATTGACGTTTATTGGATACAAACAAACAGGTACCCCAGCTAAATTTATATTTAGATTTCGTTCAGAGTTTGACAATTTTTTTTATTTAACAAAATTGAGATCTGAACGGAATTCTTAATATCTCCGGAAATATTGACAGCACAAACGGCAGATCACATTTTGGAAATGCCAGGACTAGGAGACCTTTGTGGTAAATGCTTTAAGAATCAAACATGTTAATGTAAGTTGGCGACTGAATGTCACAAATAATTTTTAAAACATCTAAAACAACTTTAATGTCGTCTTACTACTGATATATTTCGTGTGACACCCTGTATAATAAAGTTTTTGCTTCCTCATAAGTCGCTGTAGCTGGCAAAACAGCTTAGCCTTTACAAAATAGGCTAATCTTTATTGGGGGAACGAATGGGTACTTCGTGTTGCGGGGGAGGGGTGAATAGTCTAAAAAAGTATAGATTTTTGTATTCCATGGGCAACCCAGGCACTGTCTAAATCAAGTGCGGGTAAACGGCGTGATTAACCTGGGGAACGCCATGCAACTCGGCTAGTTAGTCACAATTTTTAGAAAAAAATTAACACATTAGAAAAATAAAAAAGAATCCCTTCAATGTCATTTTCATTTTTCATTTAAAGCAAGGAAAGAGCGTTTAACTACTCAATTAATATTACTTGGAATGTTTTTAAAAATATTTTCCAGTTTTTATAAATTTCTGGTGCTTTAAAGTCATTTTCTCTCTGCTTTCCTAAGGTTCACACTACCTACAGCTCGGGACAAATTATAATCTTTAAAGGCTTGATCTTTCTCGATTGAGAGAATAGTTCTGTCAAAAACTTTAGATCACTGCAAACCTAGATAATATTGTCATAAATACGAAACAGGTAATTATTTCTTCTTGATAATGAAAACTGAAAGTTTTTCGTAAATTTATTTTAAACCTTAACATTCATGTGTCGTCTTGATATGAATTGCTTTAGAGTTAGTTTTTGAAATCAGAATTACACGTATAAGTCAAGCCTGCATATTAAAATTGACATAAATGGAAAATATGTAAAATTTATTTGTTAATTTACGGCCCTGACTTCCTGAACACTTAATATTTTATAAAATAAGACGACATTCAAATTAGTATGTGCAATACTGACTTTTCCCTTTCCACCATTTCCCTCTCTCGTCTCTTCTATATATAATCCTATGATTTTCTGACACTCCTTTCTAACAACCCCCCTCTCCATCTCCATCCCCTACTAGTTGTCCGAAACACATACTTTTTATTTGCGACCAGTTGGCAAAGAATTGGTAAGAATAATTTTAAACCTTCAGGTAGAGTCAATTTTTTATTTTGTGTGCGTACAATTCTTAAATGTTTTTTTTATGGAGAGAAATAACCTGAAAGTTTTCTGACCAAAAATATATTTTCTCTCTTAAAAACGTTGTTAACGAAGGGTTGTCGTTTAAAGAAGTTAATGAAGGTATTTTTTCCAACAGTATCGTTTTTAAAAAAGAACCCTTTTTCCAAGAACGATTTTTTAAAGATTGCATAAAAACGATCGTTTCGTTTTCGCTTTTTCTTCGTCGTTTCATAAACTAAACGTTTGTTTTCCATATATTTTGAAAATATTTTTTTTTGGTCCTACTAGTGATTTTTATCTTTAATTTTGCAAAAATGGCTGCGCTTTTGCCATTTTATATTGTTTATTATTTTTTTTGTGAGGTTTTTAGAATATTTAGGCGTAGGTATTTTACTAGGCTTGTTCCAAAATCGACTTACCATATTGCCTGCCCCTCCCCCTTTTGTGTGATAATATTTTTTTTAATAAAAGCCTAATAATTGTCCAGTATATCTTTGTTTTCTCTTTTCTTGCTTCTGAATGTTGTTTATTTGTTCTGTTGAAGAAATATTATAATTAGGATTTTTTTATTTTTCTTATTGTTATAACACTAAATGATATGTCAAACAATTTGCGTTTCGAGGTGGGCATACCTTGCAGGAATACATGAGGGATCAATCATTGATCAACAAAATTCAAAATGCCCTCATTCGAGATCAAGCGTTCAAAATTAATGATACTCCACAAAAATGTTCCGATATCAGTGTCCGAATTTAATGAAATCAAGCCGCGTTTAAAATCCGCCAAAAACCGGTTTTAATTGAGCGCCGGCTTAATCTTTAAACAATGAATACGATGTTAAGTGGAACCAACCATGTTTGAGTCGCTGCTTAAATTTAAGCCGCGGCTCAAATTCTTTTAGTTCGGCCTCAGGACACATTTAAGACAAAGAAGTTTGCAAAAACAATCCTGCCTTTAAAAAAATTAACTTAAGTTAAAAATTTTTTTTGAAAATGAATGATATTTTTATTATGTTAGATGTACAAATACAATTTAAAGTTTATCTAGATTCTTCAAAACGATTTGTCGGTTTTCATTTGATTTCGAGTAAATTGGATAGTCGGTAACATTGTACTTTTTAACAATATCTTCTCGAATAAACAAATCGTTTTGCTCAAGTCCTGTTATTTCGTTTTTCTCCATCCTGTGAGGGTATCTTCTGTATCCTTTAGACTCTATCAAGGCTCGGATTGAAGCCTAAAAGGAAAAAGTATTTTTTTCATAAAAGTAAATATCCTAAATTGGCATTTTTTTAATCATATTTTTTTTGTACCGTAGATTCATATTGGAGCATGGATTAAACATGAAAATAAAGTTTGAAATGAAAAAAAAATTACAATTTTATATAAAATCCAATTTATTTTCCTGGCATTTTACTTTACAATATACGTAACATAATACTATTTTATACAAACTTTTATTCAGGTGGTTTTAATAGCTAATCACCTCTGAATATCATATATACAATTGGACACCAGTTAAGCAATCTGCTGTGGATATTATGTTGTTAAAAAGTATGTGGCTGTAGCTTGTAAATCAGCTTTAAATGAATTGTTAACACTGCTAAATTGCTGTGTTTCATGTTGATTGAACTATATTTAATACCAAAACTTCATGTTAACAGTGGTCTTCCTATTAAACAGTTTAATATCCCTCTGTATAGAAATTTTTTTTCAGAAGTTAATGCATGCAAATAGGGAATACAACAGGGCGTGGTGCAGTGCATTAAGTTGCTTTGTTTTTGTCAATTTTTTCTTTCAAAATTTGCCAAAGTTTGAACCTCACAACAAAACGAACCAAGAACGAACTTAAAAATACTTATCATTTCTGGATCGTTATTCCATTTCTTCATGATATAAACATTGATATGTATAATAAAATCAAACTTTACCATAGTATGTTTTTTACATCAATTGGAAGTTTTATCAAACATGTTCTTTAACAACTATTAACACCACTTCTGACAGTACACACACTTAAAACAGTATTTCTAAGGCCCCCCCCCCTTACCTGAGACTGTGAACCCCCAGATATAGATTTCCCGACCAAATCTGTCTCTACTGTCATTATTTCTATATCTACCTAAGATAAATAAAAATTCAAATTTTTGTTTATCATCAAAAGTTTTTATTATAAATAATAATTGTTTTGATTCCTTAATTAAATATAGGCTTACAATGCAGTCTTTTTTTATTTGCAAAGGAAACAAAATATTAATTACTACCGCGTTTTTTGTAGTGGTTGGGGGGTTTAGGGGGGGGGGGGTAGGGTAAACAAGAGGAAAGGCCTTTTAAATAGCGAAAAGTATAATTAAATTTGATTTTACCCTCCTCTTGATTTTGAAGTCTCGTTCGTATGTTTGTTAGTGTAAGCCTAATTAAGATGTATCTTAAGCATAATCCGTATATAATTTTTAAACAGGGGCAAACTGAAGTCTCGTCCGTATGTTTGCCAGTGTAAGCCTATTTAAGATGTATCTTAAGCATAATCCGTATTTAATTTTAAAACAGGGGCAAACTGAAGTCTCGTCCGTATGTTTGCCAGTGTAAGCCTAATAAAGATGTATCTTAAGCATAATCCGTATTTAATTTTAAAACAGGGGCGTACTGAAGTCTCAGCTAAGGGGGTAGGGACGGTGGGTTGGTGGGGGGAAAGTGGGTACAATGACAGAATCTTTTTTATATTTTTGGATGAAGTACAGTGGTAATTGAAAACTCTAAAATAGGAAGACGACTTTTAAACTTAAGTTAGGACTTTAACTAGTTCAATGAACATTAGACATGGCAATTGTACAGCGTAAATAGACCCTTTTCGCTTAAGTTATGCTTTGCTAAGTTACTAAAAAAATATTTGCTTTGTTTTCTGGTTATCACTGTATTTATATCCAACCTTGTCCCAGGGCAGTGTTTCTAGAATCAGCTGTTCTGCTCCCTCAACATCCAGGATTAGAAGATTTATCACAGGGTTGCCTTAACATTAGAAAATTTATATAAAGTGTAAAAGAATTGAGTCTTCACCACAAATGCAAATTTTCTAAACACTATTTGCAATTCCTAATAGTGTAAACCTTTGATATTTTAAACTTAGGTTAATTAATCTTGAACTTATAGCTTAAAACATCAAAGGGTTCCGACATTTGATTGCAAAGATTTTTAGAAGCATTTTTGCACAAAAATTTCCCACTGTAACTGATAGTTTGCCACTAACTCTAAATTCTTGATCTCGATATCTTTGAAACCTCATGGGGGAAACCGTTTATATATATATACCAAATTTTAACTAACTGATCCAGCAGAATTCAAAGTATTAAATATCATAGTTATCATAGCAGCAGGTGTCAACTTTTCAAGTAGATAATTAAATCCAAATTTAAGTTTGAGGCGAATAATCAGTTCTCTGATGTACTTTCCTTGAACTACTGTATATTAAGTTAAAACAATTAAGATATAATCTGATTTATATTTACCTAAGGCTTTAATAATACTATAAAGTGGAAAACACTGCATCTGCATTGAGAACTCATGAGGATTACTGCTCAATCCTCCCATAGAATACAATCCCTTTCCTCTAGATAATGAATATATAAAATACAATCCTTTCCTCTAGATAATGCATAGAATACAATCCCTTTCCTCTAGATAATACATATATAGAATACAATCCATTTCCTCTAGATAATACATAGAATACAATCCCTTTCCTCTAGATAATACATATATAGAATACAATCCTTTTCCTCTAGATAATACATATATAGAATACAATCCCTTTCCCTTAGATAATACATATATAGAATACAATTATATTCCCCTTGATAATACATATATAGAATACAATCCCTTTCCCTTAGATAATACATATATAGAATACAATTATATTCCCCTTGATAATACATATATAGAATACAATCCCTTTCCCTTAGATAATACATATTTAGAATACAATCCATTTCCTCTAAATAATTCATAGAATACAATCCCTGTCCTCTAGATAATACATATATAGATTAAAATCCCTTTCCTCTAGATAATACAAATATAGAATACAATCCATTTCCTCTAGATAATACATATACAGAATAAAATCCTTTTCCTCTTGATTATACAAATATAGAATACAATCCCTTTCCTCTAGATAATACATATATAGAATACAATCCTTTTCCTCTTGATAATACATATATAGAATACAATCCCTTTCCTCTAGATAATGCATAGAATACAATCCCTTTCCTCTTGATAATACATATATCGAATACAATCCCTTTCCCTTAGCTAATACATATATATGATTTCCGATCATAACTCAAAAACCCCTGGACCGATTTGCCTCAAATTTTGATTGGGAAAAAAAAGAGAATTGTTGGGAATGTTTTTAGATTGGTTAAAAAAAATCTGATTTGAGTGGGTCGACTCATGTATACAAATACATTAATGCAAATTGTTGTAAATCCGCAACTTTTTTGTTCGAAATCTGCAAAACCACATTTTATCTGACCATGGCGGCACAGTTACAGTTCAAATATAACGCCAACCTTTCAGTTTGAAATTCTTTTTCTAAGAAACCCTCAGTTTCAAAAATAGCGCCAACCGATTCCCCTGGTTCTAAAAGTCTGAAAAATTATGCTAAGTACATCTCCTCAAACAGGGGGAAGCCCATTCTTATTGAATAAATAGCCATGAATATCGACTCATGCATAAATTGAGCAGTAATTAGTATAACTGTAACCTTATTATACAATTTTAATAAATTAAAAGATATAATTTTTAAAAAGTCAAAATAAATTTTGCAAGATTTTTTTTTTGGATGAAACTCTTAAGTTAGTGTAGTTTGGATGAAACGTGAGCTGGGTGAAATGTATTTTAGGCGAAACGTGAATTGGGTGAAGCATTATTTTGTGTGAAACGTTATTGGGTGAAACGTTTTGGGTGAAACGTGATTGGGTGAAACGTTATTGGGCGAACTGTTACCACACCTACATATATAGAATAAAATCCCTTTCCTCTAGATAATACATATACAGAATACAATGCCTTTCCTCTAGATAATACATATACAGAATACCATTCCTTTCCCCTAGATAATACATATATATAATACAATACCTTTCCTCTAGATAATACATATATAGAATACAATCCTTTTCCTCTAGATAATACATATATAGAATACAATCCCTTTCCTCTAGATAATACATATATAGAATACAATCCCTTTCCTCTAGATAATGCATATATAGACTACAATCCCTTTCCTCTAGATAATACATATATAAAATAAAATCCCTTTCCTCTAGATAATACAAATACAGAATACAATCACTTTCTTGTAGAAAATACAAATATAGAATACAATCCCTTTCTTGTAGATAATACAAATATAATACAATCCCTTTCCCCTCTAAAATACTAATATAGCATACAATCCCTGTAGTTTTTTTTTACATAATTCAAAAAGTATTGGTCTGAAGCTGTTGAAATGTTGAAACTGCCTGAGTCCTCAGGCACACTGCCTGAATGACTGTCTCCTATAAAGAACTAAATCTTTGCTTTGACCCCATTTCAGTTGTCATATTTGATAATTTTTTGAAAGCCTATGATACAAGGAAGCAGATTGTAGAAGTTCAGCAAAAAATGCAAAAGAAATTTCTGTATTTTCAGTTTTTCCTAAAAAAGACATCAGGTTATTTATAATTTTGCATAAATGTTTGCATATTTGAAGGAATTTTTTGCAAACACTTTTTCTGCAGTTAAGTTCAAATACAAAGAGACTCAGAACTCGGGGGTCATGTGAGGTCCCACACAAAAATTTGGGCCCAATATGTTCAGCCGTTTTTACGTTTATTGGATACAAACACCCACCCAGGACAAGTAAAGTATGCATAGATTTAGTTTAAAGTATACCTAACAGCAGAAACCATATCAAACATTCCAAAATGTGGAGTCTTCTCAACTGCTAGGCAGGTGTGAATCTATTAAAAAATTAAGTTTGTGGATTTAGTAAAGACACTGTTTTTTTCCAATCACTGTTTCCATGTATCGACCAATATCAACGATTAATATGAGGCCCTTTAATCAGAGGGGGTGAATTGTAGTTGCAACTTGCAATGCAACCCCATTTTTTATGACAATTGGTAATAACTGTTCTTAATATTATACGGAGATCTCTTAAAGAATTACTTTTGAAGATCCTAGATCCTGATTAGCAACAGTCTTATACTTTATTCAATTTATTGTTAGAGAAGAAATCGTGCATCAACTTTTTAATGTTTTGCTTTTATGACAGAGAACAAATTTAGCACAGTGTTATATAAGGAAACTTCTTTAGGGTCAAACATTTTGAAATATGATAAAATTTTTAGATTCTTATAGAACACTTTGGAAGTAAAAAACATCCCTTTCATTAATATTTACCCATAGAGAATAGAATATATATTAGAGGGGAATTTAATGAATCTCTCGGAATGAATTTTTTCAGTCCCTTTCAGCCTGAAAGGGAGTTCAAAGTGTTGCAAATCATGTAAATGTTCACAAATTATATGCAGTAGAGTACATCAATACAGTATGTTACTTAGACTATTCATTTCAATTTCGAATTTTTAAACTGTTAAATAAACTTTATAATGAATTAGGTGAATAAAAAAACATCATTTGATTTATATAGTTATAATGGAAAATCATCGTTTGTAAAGTAAAAGGCATAGAGTCTATGTGAAATGATCATTGGTCAATTATAAAACCAGCCTATTTCATAATTTGGTTTTCTTTTAACAATAATTTTAGATTTTCTATAAAATGATATTCCAGGGCCCAAAAGGTTATATAGCATAAATATGTGAAGTACACCTGCAGTATGGAAACAGTAAAACAAAATGGCCGTTTTACACTTTTTCTAGTAAATTCCCCTCTAATATATATTCTATTCTCTTTGTATTTACCTGATAAGATTTTCTATTTAATTCTAAACTATGAGTGTAGAGCCAAACATCAGCCTCCACCAGAACACCAGTCCAATTATGAACCAATTCAAATTCTAGAAATGTTAAGAAAAATGAAAATAATATTTTCTGTTTTTTTGTATTTGCCTTTTCATATTTAATTTAATCAAATTGTTATCATTAACTGTATCCCGATTGGGCTATTGTTGTCTATAAGGATGGGGCCGGGGGGGGGGGGGAAATATTTAAACTTTGTCCGATGTTTTTAAATAAATAATTACATTTCTTGAAATTTATAAAACTTTTTTTTTTTACTTCTTTTGCATTCACACCCTTTAAATATTGAATGGTTGGAAAAATTAAAGTAAATTTCAGATCAGATCGATATTTTTACCCATTTTAAATTATAATTTCTAATCTTAAGAAAAAAAATCTGAATTTAGATATATTTGCTTTTCTCATACTAGAGAAGCTTTGAGGTCGCGAATTGTACCAAAAATTTTACATATATTTCTATAGGACGAAAGAAATCCAAACCTATAATCTAAATTAAATTTTCAAAAAAATTTTCAAAAAAAAGTGTGTTGAAAAAATTACCGAAAGACATAGAATTTATTCCGTCATGTGAACCTGCCTCCAGATAGAAACCATTTCGAGGAACTTGGTTTTTGTAAACTGAAAAAAAGAACATTTAAAGAAACTGTGACTCATACACTCTACACACTGTAGGTAGAAACCATTTTGTAAACTGAAAACCAAACAACGTAGGGACTGCTAGTGACCCTCCGGCCTCCACCATGTACAGGGATGAGACAGTACATCACATTATAAACTCTTTATATATGACGATCCGTAAACTAGTTTAAATTAAGTCTTATGCCTTAAATATGTTTTTTCAATGGCTTAATGATTAATTTGTCAACATCAAGAAAAGAAGTTTTCCCTTGCAGTGAATCACAAATAAAGGAATGAAACCGTATTTAATTGTTCTTGAAGTCTCATCCTTTGCGGGTAATCATGTACATACTATATATAATTTAAAGTGAAATTTCGTAACATAGTGACCCTTCAATGTCTTCTTGTTAGTTTGTCAAGTTAGTTTGTCAGGTTAGTTTGTCAGGTTAGATTGTGAGGTTAGTTTGTCAGTTCAGTTTGTCAGGTTAGTTTTTCAGGTTAGTTTGTCAGGTTAGTTTGTCAGGTTAGTTTGTCAGGTTAGTTTGTCAGGTTAGTTTGTCAGGTTAGTTTGTCAGGTTAGTTTGTCAGGTTAGTTTTTCAGGTTAGTTTGTCAGGGTAGTTTGTCTGGTTTGTTTGTCAGGTTAGTTTATTGAGTTAGTTTGTCAGTTTAATTTGTCAGGTTAGTTTTTCAGGGTAGTTTGTCTGGTTTGTTTGTCTGGTTAGTTTATCAAGTTAGTTTGTCAGGTTAGTTTGTCAGGTTATTAAATGAGGATTAATTAAAGTCACAAACTAAAATTATCAACTCTCGATAGTTTTGCATCTTGTGTGTAAACCTTTTATATTTCTGTTGTTTTCAGGAATAATTCAAAAAAGGTGAACAGTCCCTTGAATATCCTGAGGGATCTAGATATGAGTCAGTACAACCCGAGCAGTAACAGTAGACACAAGTCTCCAACACATTAACCAAGACATTTCCCATGACATTAACACTCTGCGGTCTGTGCTACATACAGTGCACAGAACTTATTAGTATTACAGTGTTCCTACACAACATGAGAAGACTGAGGTTGGTGATTAGAAATCCAGCCCACATTGGAGGCTCTGAAGATGATGATGATAATGAGATTGATCCCATGCACTAAGCTCCTTTGGAGAGTTGCTTAGCTCCATTTGTTACAGCTCTTGCAGGGGACGAGGACGAGGACGAGGACATGTCTAAGGGCGGAAGTATTCCTAGCCTAGAGAATGATCAATTATCAGAAGAAGATATCCCTGGAATACTGAGACTATCTACTCTTACTCAATCAGATG
Organism: Eurytemora carolleeae; assembly: GCF_000591075.1. Lineage (NCBI taxonomy): Eukaryota > Metazoa > Arthropoda > Copepoda > Calanoida > Temoridae > Eurytemora > Eurytemora carolleeae. The sequence continues at coordinate 41,186 of NW_019397030.1, read as the reverse complement.
ATGAAGAGGTAAAGCAGTTTCTGAAGGATATAGGTTCCGATGACGAGGACAGCCTCCGACCTGTAAAGGATGGAGATGAGAGACCAGATCATACTCCCTGCATTTGGGACCCACCTGGAAACCTTTAGGAGAAAGAGTATCAGTTTCCTCATTCTATAAAGGAGGAGATCATGACCCGTCTGTTCCGCCTGGTCTGGGACTTGCTCAAGTACCTAGAGGAGCTCAACAGGAAGCCAACCCCTTGGAATGACGAGGATGATATCCTGGTTGAAGGACTCAACAATATCCTGGTAATGGAGGTAAAACTCTTGCGGATTAATCAACTATTCGAGGTCTCAAGAGATCTTGTCAATGATCCTAAATAAGGATCCATGATATTATGTTCATCATATTAATAAAAGTAATTAAATGAGTAATCAATTTGTAACTGAATTATATCTATATCTTAGTTAAATATATATATGTACAAATTTTATGTTAGTATTTAATTGAGAACGTTTAGGTTTAAACAAAACAGAGTAGGTAGTTTTGGATTGATCCTTCATATAATTGACCTGCCTAAGTATATATTAGTTATGATCTTGCGCGATACAACATTCCAAACTGTAATTAATTGATCTAACAGAGGAAATCATAAAAAAGATCTACGACACTTCTGGTTATAATTGGATTTAATTGGGTTAGAAAATTAGAGAATGCGGTAATTATTTATTTGCTATTTCTTAATTTGTTTTCTTTACAGGCTCATTATAATTGCGGTTGTTGTTGTTGTTGTTGATGTTGTTGTTGTTTTTGCTGCTGTTGTTGTTGTTTTTGTTGTTGTTGTTGTTGTTGTTGTTGTTGTTGTTGTTGTTGTTGTGTTATTGTTGTTGTTATTATTATTGTTGTTGTTGTTGTTTTTGTTGTTGTTTTATTGTTGTTGCTGTTGTTGTTGTTACCTAGTTCTGTTATATCCACAACTTGTTCGTTTCGCGTTATTTCATAAGCAGTGTCAGAATTCACCTCCATACCATTCAAATATAGAAGCTTGTTGTTTGGAGGCCTAATACCAAGGTTATATAGATACTAAATAGGTCAGGGAAGATATTTTAAATTATTCAGTTAATTATTCTGAGTTTTAGAGAATCTGACGACATATGCAAACACAAAATTGTATAAAACTGTGAGCTCTAGGGCTTGATGGCTAGTTAAGATGATGTTAGGTATACTTCCCTAATAGGATTTTCCCAAACCGCTAACTTCCCAATATTATTTTCTAAAGTGGCAACTTCCCATATAAGTGCAATTTCCCAAACGGCAACTTCTGAAGTATTTTCTAAGCCTCAGAGCTTAGCTAACTACCCAGATATAGCCGCTGCACTCAGCCCCCTAGCCCATCCTAGCTGCAGCGGTTTGGAAAGTATATCAAACACCAAGGTATAACTGTGAAAGCTCACATTTCATTTTGAATTTTGGAAAATTTGAATAGATTGCTTGTTCTATCTAAATAATCTTTGCCTGATATACTCGTCTCTGATCAAGTCTGTTAGGCGGTCATCCTCCTGGTTCAAACAGTTGAGGTAAGGTCTAATACAAACAGTTAAAGTAGGGTATAAAATAAACAGTTGAGGTATAGGTCTAATACAAATAGTTCAGTTAGGGTCTAATTCAAACAGTTCAGGTTTGGACGAATACAAACAGTTGCGTTAGGGTCTAATATAAACAGTTGAGGTATAGGTCTAATACAAATAGTTCAGTTAGGGTCTAATTCAAACAGTTGAGGTTGGGTTAAATACAAACGGTTGAGGTAGGGTATAATACTAACAGTTGAGGTTTGGTCTAATTCAAACAGTTGAGGTTGGGTCTAATACAAACAGTTAAGTTAGGGTCTAATATAAACAGCTGAAGTAGGATCTAATACAAACAGTTGAGGTAGGGTCTAATATAAACAGTTAAATTAGAGTCTAATACAAACAGTTGAGGTAAGGTCTAATTCAAACAGTTGAGGTTGGGTCTAATACAAACAGTTAAGTTAGGGTCTAATATAAACAGCTGAAGTAGGATCTAATACAAACAGTTGAGGTAGGGTCTAACATAAACAGTTAAATTAGGGTCTAATACAAGCAGTTGAGGTAAGGTCTAATGCAAACAGTTGAGGTAAGGTCTAATACAAACAGTTGAGGTAAGGTCTAATGCAAACAGTTGAGGTAGGTTCTAATACAAACAGTTGAGGTAGGTTCTAATACAAACATTTGAGGTAGGGTATAATATAAACAGTTAAGGTAATGTATAATATAAAAAGTTTAGCTAGGTAAAATACAAACAGTTGAGGTAGGGTATAATATAAACAGTTGAGGTAGGGATATAATATAAACAGTTTAGGTAGGGTATAGTATAAACAGTTGAAGTTGGGTCTAATTCAAACAGTTGAGGTTGGATATAATACAAACAGTTGAGGTAGGATATAATATAAACAGTTGATGTAGGTCTAATATAAACAGTTGATTTAGGTATAATATAAACAGTTGAGGTAGGATATAATATAAACAGTTGAGGTAGGTCTGATATAAACAGTTGATATAGGTATGATATAAACAGTTGAGGTAGGGTATAATATAAACAGTTGAGGTAGTGTATAATATAAACAGTTGAGGTAGGGTTCTAATATAAACAGTTGAGGTAGGTTCTAATATAAACAGTTTAGGTAGGGTATAGTATAAACAGTTGAAGTTGGGTCTAATTCAAACAGTTGAGGTTGGATATAATACAAACAGTTGAGGTAGGATATAATATAAACAGTTGATGTAGGTCTAATATAAACAGTTGATATAGGTATGATATAAACAGTTGAGGTAGGGTATACTATAAACAGTTGATGTAGGTCTAATAAAAACAGTTAATGTAGGTCTAATATAAACAGTTCAGGTAGGGTATAATACAAACAGTTGAGGTTGGGTATTATACAAACAATTGAGGTAGGGTATAATACAAACAGTTGAGGTTGGGTATAATATAAACAGTTGAGGTTGGGTATAATATAAACAGTTGAGGTAGGGTATAATATACACATTTGAGGTTGGGTATAATACAAACAGTTGAGGTAGGGTATAATACAAACAGTTGAGGTAGGGTATAATACAAGCAGTTGAGGTAGGGTATAATACAAAACGTTGAGGTAGGGTATAATACAAACAGTTGAAGTAGGGTATAATACAAGCGCGCAGTTGAAGCAGGGTATAATACAAACAGTTGAGGTAGGTTCTAATATAAACAGTTGAGGTAGGGTATAATACAAGCAGTTGAGGTAGGGTATGATATAAACAGTTGAGGTAGGTTCTAATATAAACAGTTGAGGTAGGGTATAATATAAACAGTTGAGGTAGCAATACGAGCAGTTGAGGTAGGGTATAATACAAACAGTTGAGGTAGGGTATAATATAAACAGTTGAGGTAGGGTATAATATAAACAGTTGAGGTAGCTTCTATTATAAACAGTTGAGGTAGGGTACAATACGAGCAGTTAAGGTAGGGTATAATACAAACAGTTGAGGTAGGGTATAATATAAACAGTTGAGGTAGGGTATAATATAAACAGTTGAGGTAGAGTATAATATAAACAGTTGAGGTAGCTTCTATTATAAACAGTTGAGGTAGGGTATAATACAAGCAGTTGAGGTAGGGCATAATACAAACAGTTGAGGTAGGGTATAATATAAACAGTTGAGGTAGCTTCTATTATAACAGTTGAGGTAGGGTATAATATAAACAGTTGAGGTAGGGATATAATATAAAAAGTTCAGGTAGGTATAATACAAACTGTTGAGGTAGGGTATAATATAAACAGTTGAGGTAGGGTTCTAATATAAACAGTTGAGGTAGGTTCTAATATAAACAGTTGAGGTAGGGTATAGTATAAACAGTTGAAGTTGGGTCTAATTCAAACAGTTGAGGTTGGATATAATACAAACAGTTGAGGTAGGATATAATATAAACAGTTGATGTAGGTCTAATATAAACAGTTGATTTAGGTATAATATAAACAGTTGAGGTAGGGTATAAAATAAACAGTTGATGTAGGTCTAATATAAACAGTTGAGGAAGCGTATAATATAAACAGTTAATGTAGGTCTAATATAAACAGTTGATGTAGGTCTAATATAAACAGTTCAGGGAGGGTATAATACAAACAGTTGAGGTTGGGTATAATACAAACAATTGAGGTAGGGTATACTACAAACAGTTGAGGTTGGGTATAATATAAACAGTTGGGGTTGGGTATAATACAAACAGTTGAGGTTGGGTATAATATAAACAGTTAAGGTAGGGTATAATACGAACAGTTAAGGTAGGGTATAATATAAACAGTTGAGGTAGGGTATAATATAAACATTTGAGGTTGGGTATAATACAAACAGTTGAGGTAGGGTATAATACAAACAGTTGAGGTAGGGTATGATATAAACAGTTGAGGTAGGTTATAATATAAACAGTTGAGGTAGGGTATAATATAAACAGTTGAGGTAGGGTATAATATAAACAGTTGAGGTAGGGTATAATATAAACAGTTGAGGTAGCTTCTATTATAAACAGTTGAGGTAGGGTATAATACAAGCAGTTGAAGTAGGGTATTATACAAACAGTTGAGGTAGGGTATAATATAAACAGTTGAGATAGGGTATAATATAAACAGTTGAGGTAGGTTATAATACAAACAGTTGAGGTAGGGTATAATATAAACAAGGTAGGGTATAATATAAACAGTTGAGGAAGGATATAATATAAACAGTTGAGGTAGGGTATAATATAAACAGTTCAGGTAGGTATAATATAAACACTTTGTTAAACTAATTTGTAATAATCAAGCAGAAGTTCCCTCCCCACTTTTAAAAATATTAACTTTTCTGAAAATTTATTTTTCCGGAAAAAGAAAGATTGTCAATTTTTTCTTTTTTTTCTTTTTCAAAACGCTTTAGAAACTTTAGAAACTTATTATTAATCTCAAAATCTACTCTGATACAACATACAGGGTGTATCACGAAACATGACAGTTTTTAATGTCGTCTTCCATACACTGTATTAGATATTAAAGGCTATTTGCAGTTTATTTCATTTAAAAAATCTTTTGCTCAAATATATGTTACTTTAAAATTAATTTTACAATAATATGTAATATTTGTATTATTGTTCTTGATATTTAACAACTTAACAAATTATGGAAGGAGACATCCTAAACTATTTACCAACTGTCATGTTTCATGGAACACCTTGAAGTTACCTGTAAATAAAGGGTCCTTTAATTTTCGACCCATCCTCCGAGAATTGAACTAACTCTGCAGCTCGCATATCTTTATTAAGATCCAACTAAAATAAAGTTGAAATTTTTAAACTCTAGTTTTATATTTGTCACAAGAGGAAAGTTGGAACACGTCACAAATTTCCTTTTCCCGGATTTTTGCATAAACTGAAGGCTGAACTCCAACCTTCGAGTGTGTGAGGTGGGGAAGACTTCACTGCCGCGCTTAATTAAAAGCATGATTAAGAGGGATGACATTTGTAGATCGAGATTGAATCCTAGCCGCAGCGCTCGGTCCAGAGAGTGTCATAACTTAACCTAACCTGAGGCCGCAGCGCTCGGCCCAGAAAGTGTCTTAACCTAACCTATCCCTAAATAAATAATAATTTAATTGAAAATTGTCGAAAAAGTGTTCATGTACAAAAGTAAAATCTGCAGTGAAGTCTTCCCCACCTCGCACACTCGCAGGTTGGAGTTCAGCTTCAGCCTAAACTGAATCGTGTGAAATCAAAGACGACATTCAAATCCTCTTCTTCTTAGAATGACTGAGGCTTCTAAATGAACATTGAACCAGGGCCGTCCTAATGTCGTACTTTAGAACATAACAGTTTGGCCGCTATATAGCTTAGTATTAATACTTTCTTCAATCAATTCGTTTAGTTCAGATTTAAAATGTCAAGATTATTTTGTTATGATAAAGCATATAGATTAACGAAATTGAAAAAGGAGTTTTTTTTTCAATCGTTTTTTCCCTTGGGAACAAACTTTGAGTGTTTCAAGATTTAATTAAACAAACAGAGAAGCTCAGTAATATTATCATTATAATTAAACAAACAGAGAAGCTCAGTAACATTATCATTATAATTAATTAAACAGAGAAGCTCAGTAATATTATCATTATAATTAATTAAACAGAGAAGCTCAGTAATATTATCATTATAATTAATTAAACAGAGAAGCTCAGTAATATTATCATTATAATTAAACAAACAGAGAAGCTCAGTAATATTATCATTATAATTAATTAAAATTCAGAATTAGTTCACCTTGTCTGTGCTTGAGCACTTTGGTAGATCGTGTACTGTAATATTACCAACAGGTGGCTCCTCTAAACATTTGAGCGTATCTTTATTTATTTATACATGAAAAATATCATTGTTTTTAATATTTTAACTTCTGAGACAATATTACATCTATTCTTTTGTTTTTTTAAATAAGTAAATGTTAAATCTGTAGCTCAAAAAAGGAAATAAGTTTTGAAATATCTTAATTTTTTTTAAGCAATTAAATCATTTAACATCAAACAAATGTATAAAAAACTGTCTCGATTGACGATTAAACTAACATTTACATTTGTATACCAAATTATCAGCTCAATACAAAATTACCTGCACTACAATTTGGATGCGACTTTAGACACAATTGTTATGAATATATATTTAGACACGATTGTTATGAATATATATTTTTTTTGTTTTCCTTTTTATTCAATTTGACTGCTTCTGTAAACTTATTTCTTTTATACCAAATCACTATATGCAGTTTAATTTTTTTCCAAGGCACAGGATAAAAATATAAGACCTTTTAAATCGAATATTTTAAGAGTTGTAGATTAGTATTAAATGTCTCATCCTTTTTGCGTGTAACTATGTATAGCTAGACATCTGACATACATATAAAACTTCATCTATAACTACAACTACAGCTATAACTAAAAATGTATCTTTAACTACAATTATGCAACTACAATTCTACAACTGTACAACTACAACTACAACTACAACTACAACTACAACTACAACTACAACTACAACTACAACTACAACTACAACTACAACTACAACTACAACTACAACTAAAACTACAACTACAACTGCAACTACAACTAAAACTACAACCACAACTACGCCTACAACTACAACTACAACTACAACTACAACTACAACTACAACTACAACTACAATTACAATTACAATTACAACTACAACTACAACTACAACTACAACTACAACTACAACTACAACTACAACTACAACTACAACTACAACTATAACTACAACTACAATACCTATTGAAAATACCTGATTTGAGAAGACTGCTGACTATTATAAGAGAAAGAAGACATATCACTATAAATTGATTTTTAAACTGTTTTATTCTATAATAAAGACGACAGTTTATTTTTAACATTTCCTTCATGTTATTATACACTTGTCAACCCTCTAAAATAAATAGAAATGTTGGGAAATAATGAGGGCAAGCAGAGAAACTGAAAATACAGTTTAAGAATATGTCTTGTCATGGTTTTGGTTTTAAAGTTCTACCTGTGCAGTACTTAATTTTACGTGTTTCAAATATGTATGTCTGTATGTTAGTCTGTCACTATTTATCTATTTATCTTTCTGTCTATCAGTCAGTATGTATTTCATGTCTATTTGTCTGTCTGTCTTTCTAGCTATATGTCTGTTTGTATGTTAATAGTTCTGTGTACGTAAGTGTCAGCTTTATATTTCTCTCTGTCTATCTATCTATACTATCCATCTATCTTAATACTTATCTACGTTAACAAATAGAGAAAGTACTGCACTAGAGAAGGTACTCCACAAGAGAGAGTACTCCACTGAACAGAGTACTCCACAAGAGAGAGTTCTACACTTGAAAGAGTACTCCACTAGAGAGAGTACTCCACTAGAGAGAGTTCTCCACTAGAGAAAGTACTTCACTTAAGATTACTCCTTTAGAGAGAGTACTCCACACGAGAAAGTACTCCAACTACTTTTGCAACGATTAATTAAGTTGTGATCATACTAAATGCATTTTATTTTTATAGAACTATAATCTCTCTTTATAAAAATATATGTTTATTTTAACCAACTTAAAATCCCCATTTTATGTTGAATTATGATGTTTTTTGGATTTCTTCTTTTTCTTGCTTTTCTTTTTCTTCTTCTTCTTTTTCTAGAAATTAAGAGAAAATAGATAAAACAAGAAATGCTAAAAAGTGAAATTGAGTTGTTTAGCAAAGAAATGTGCAATAAAACTACTTGCCTTGGATTTCTTTTTCTTCTTCTTTTTGCTTCTCTTTTTCTAAAAATCAGAAAATAATAAAAAACAATTAACAATTGCACGTAACATCTTTAGAAAATCTAATCTACAAGTAAAAGAGGACTTTGGCTTTCATTTAAATTGGTGTATTTAAAAGTTGATCCATTCAAATTGCTTTATGAAAATCAATCCATAAAGACTGATCCATACAAATAAAATTATACAAATGATCCAAACAAATAAATGCATTTACACATTTATTCCAATAATTTTATTAAATTTGACATTTTCTACTTTTTCGCAGAATCCCCAGCAAATTCAGTTGCACGTTTACAATTCGCAAACAAACTTTGGCAAAATTGCGAAATTGCATGAAAATTTGCGTACTGCTAAATAGCTTTTATAACCCATAATATTAAAACCAAATTAAAATATATAACAAAACAAGATATGCTGAGTATAGCCAGCCAAACGGCTGGACCGAATGGGCGGAAATTTTTTGTGGACAGTCATGGGTGTCTTAGGCTAAAAATAATCTGTTTTTTTAAATATATTTTTTTCCAACGCCGGGCCCTTCAGCTAGTAAATGATAAACCTTGATATTTCCTGATCTATCTGGTGGTTCCTCCCAGAACGGAGTTATTAATCTCGTTTCTCCAATCTCCAATTGAATGTTATTCTAAACCAGTATAAAAAATTAAGAAAAAAAATATAAAAGAAAAATTTAAATTTGAATTCCCTTCATATAATTTCTTTAAGTCTGTTAAAAAAATCTAAAATAGCCTAGAACTTTTTAGTGACTAATGCTACATATCTAGAAACTATATTTAAAAAAAAACTTGAAAAACGCATGTAGAAACATAGGTCACACTTTGATATTTAATTGAAACAAAATTTTTTTTAAAAATTTTTCTAACCCTTTATTTGGCATTTTTTTCAACCCATCAGGCTATACATCGATTTAGCCCCCCCCCCCCATCCTTTAAAAGCAGGACTCAAACATTTGTTCAATATTCTGGCACTTCTAGAAAATACCTATTGATATTTTTAAATATATATCAGCTGGCAATCTAGGTGTTAAACAATTTAAAGCATTTAAAACAAGAAAGACATGTGTATATCAGACATAGGTTTAAAAGGTACTGTTGTGAATCGGGATGCCTTTCTGTAAATGGAATGTCACTTGCCATGTTACAGTCCCTTTAAAATGTATAAAACTACTACAGTCTCTTTAAAATGTATAAAAATACTATACAGTCTCTTTAAAATGTATAAAACTACTACAGTCCCTTTAAAATGTATAAAACTACTATAGTCCCTTTAAAATGTATAAAACTACTGCAGTCCCTTTAAAATGTATAAAACTACTGCAGTCCCTTTAAAATGTATAAAACTACTACAGTCCCTTTAAAATGTATTAAACTACTACAGTCCCTTTAAAATGTATGAAACTACTACAGTTCCTTTAAAATCTATAAAACTACTGCAGTCCCTTTAAAATGTATGAAACTACTACAGTCCCTTTAAAATGTATAAAACTACTTCAGTCCCTTTAAAATGTATGAAACTACTACAGTCCCTTTAAAATGTATAAAACTACTACAGTCCCTTTAAAATGTATAAAACTACTACAGTCTCTTTAAAATGTATAAAACTACTACAGTCCCTTTAAAATTTATAAAACTACTACAGTCCCTTTAAAATGTATAAAACTAGTGCAGTCCCTTTAAAATGTATAAACTACTACTGTCTCTTTAAAATGTATAAAACTACTACAGTCCCTTTAAAATGTATAAAACTACTACAGTCCCCTTAAAATGTATAAAATTACTGCAGTCCCTTTAAAATGTATAAAACTACAACAGTCCCTGTAAAATGTATAAAACTACTACAGTCCCTGTAAAATGTATAAAACTACTTCAGTCCCTTTAAAATGTATGAAACTACTACAGTCCCTGTAAAATGTATAAAACTACTACAGTCCCTTTAAAATGTATAAAACTACTTCAGTCCCTTTAAAATGTATGAAACTACTACATTCCCTTTAAAATGTATAAAACTACTACAGTCCCTTTAAAATGTATAAAACTACTGCAGTCCCTTTAAAATATATAAAACTACTACAGTCTCTTTAAAATGTATAAAACTATTGCAGTCTCTTTAAAATGTATAAAACTACTACAGTCCCCTTAAAATGTATAAAATTACTGCAGTCCCTTTAAAATGTATAAAACTACTGCAGTCCCTATAAAATGTATAAAACTACTACAGTCCCTTTAAAATGTATAAAATACTGCAGTCCCTGTAAAATGTATAAAACTACTACAGTCCCTGTAAAATGTATAAAACTACTACAGTCCCTGTAAAATGTATAAAACTACTACAGTCCCTTTAAAATGTATGAAATTACAGCAGTCCCTTTAAAATGTATAAAACTACTGCAGTCCCTGTAAAATGCATAAAATTAATGCATTCTCTTTAAATGTATAAAAGTACTTACAATAAAATCTGATTTCTTTGAATAATTTTGAGGAGCAGAAGCAGTCTCTTTAATCCAATCAAGAACTGTCTTTACTCTCCCATAGATACCTTAGTTTAAATATAGACAATGCTTAAGGAATTTACAGTAAAACCCTTAAAAACGAATACATCGGACGAATTTATCAAATGTCGTCTTGACAATTTTTCAATGAGTTTTATACTATATTACGTAAATTTCAGTATTTGCGAAAATAAATAAATAGCCATGAATATATGCGGGAACAGTTTTAAAGAGATCCATATGATCATTTAATTAATAAACTAAATATCTGCAACATTCCATTATCAGAGAGTGAAGAATACGACATTTGATGAATTCTTTCGATGTATTCGTTATTAAGGGTTTCCCTGTACATAATGATAAAAAAACGAAAATTACAGGATAAAAATTAAGAGTTTGAGATAAATTCAGAAGGTTTATAAATATTTACCTGGCAGATCCTTATTAGCACAGTCCCTGCCCCTGCTAACAATACCAACCAGATAGGCTCTGTTTTCTTTCTTTCCATTCAGATATACACTCTCAGTTACCCAGAGAGGACCTCCACTATCGCCTAGACAGTTTTTATCAGTCAGCTTGATCATTGTAAACTTCATTTAAGTAGAAGGTAAACATTACGCCACATCAACTTTGTGACCTCGTAGCTCCACTAGCATTTATGCAAAGGATAATAAAATTAGACGGTTAAATTTTTGTCTTAATAAGAGGAGTTTTGAGTGAAAACATGGGAACGTAAACTTTAGTTCGACCGGCGTGATGTTTAATACTACCCAATAAGGTCGTTAGGTAAATACTAGAGACTGCATGTGTTATATATTTGTAGAATGACTCCGATGTTATTACTTTGGCCAAATCTCAATGAATCAATGAACGCAGCTGACACTAAATCCAACCTGGGAACTCTTGTATTCTAATTCTCGATCATTTGCTATGCAGATTAATTTAATCTTTATTCGATATCCTGTTAGGTACTCCTACCCTGGAGGAATAACCGTAATGATTAAACAATAATCCTCAAATTGAAAATGCCCACAATGGATATCGAGATTAAGCCATTGGGAGTATGAGAATCAAACACAAAAGTGTACAACGCTTTATAGATAAAGTTAGCAAGGGTTTTAATGTTTATTTATTCAGATACCTCGTACCATTGCATGAATCTACTCCACCCAGCAGCATGTTGTTGTATTTAAACCGAGATGTATTTGTTCGGGATGATCTAGAAAATACAAAATATTTCTACAGTAAAACAAATAGCACTCTAGAAGACGACATTTAAACTCATGTTATGCCTTTACATAGTCGATCCAAGTAACATGAAACATAACAATTTTGTATTGTAAGCAGACCAATTTTACTCAATTCGTTAAATCTCGTAAAATTACTCTGCTTAGGTGCATTTAATGCCGGTGCTCTAACAAATGTTGTTAGTTTAAAATTTGAAATTTATTTAACATTCCTTAAATGTAGATTTCCTATTCCACAGTTTTCTGGTTCTCACTGCAGTAAATTGTAAAAACATACCATAACAAGGATAACGTTTACCTTAACTCTTCATGATCCATCTTCTCAAGTTTAAAAACATATTTGTTGTCTAAAGCACTACATTTTAAACAACCTTGAACGTTTATGGAAAAAAAAAAAATATAAAGGATGAATATATAGCAAACTTTCTTCAAAATTATCCATATTTTTTTTTTTCATCATTGTTGATTACATTCTTCTGACAATATCTATTTATATTTATAATTCGCTTCTCTGTTTGTTTGAATATCTAATAAACATTAAAACAAAACGAAGTTCTTAATTTTTTCATGAATAATGGGAATTTCTGAAAAATCTGCGGAAACGGCTCAAGATGAAAACGATAAACACCTCAAAAAAAAGCACCTAAACGATTCAAAAATATTCATTAAATCCCTCAACTTTTTAAGAGTAGAGGGATTTCCCAAAACAAAGTGCACAATTAGAAAAAAGTAATTTTTGAGGCATTTCTGTGGAAAGGCGTTTCCAAAGCACCCCTCACATGACCCCAGGAAAGGTAAATGGATGCTCAAAGTATAAAAAATTTGTCTTCAAAGTGAATTTTGCAAAACCCGCGAAAAAAAATCCGCCAATATTTTTCTACTGTACAAAAGTAAATGCACACGGACAGAGCTACATTTTTTAAGTTGTAAAAGAAGATGGGTGCGAGCGAAGGGATAAAAAGAAAAAATAACAACAAAAAACAAATTGTCCCAAATGATAAGACAAGGTGGTTGGATATATATAAATTTATTCAATGCAATCTCATTGAAAAATGTGCAATTTTTTTTTTGAAAATATGAGAGGAGTCAGGTATAAAATGTTACTTATTTGCCTCGGAAAAATAAAAAAAAACTTTTCATACCCGAGATTGTGAAATTGAAAGAAAAAATGCGAAATAAAAATTCTCCCAAAATTAAATAAAATACTTTTTTAATAATGAAATGTATTCCTGTTAAGAAACCTTCCTTTAAGTGTGTAGCTGACAACAGATGAATTAACAGCTGACAAATGTCCTGCACAAAGCTCGACATCAGTGTCTATGTAGACAGCCTGGTTTACAAGCAGAAAGAAAGAATTTGATACTTCAACACAAACTATGATATTCTTTATGATATCTTTGCAACCCAAAGTGGTATGTATTGCATGGCATAGCCCAAAGTGATATGTATAGCATGGCATAGCCCAAAGTGATATGTATTGCATGGCATAGCCCAAAGTGATAGCATGGCATAGCCCAAAGTGATATGTATTGCATGGCATAGCCCAAAGTGATAGCATGGCATAGCCCAAAGTAATATGTATTGCATGCCATAGCCCAAAGTGAAATTTATTGCATGGCATAGCCCAAAGTTATATGAATTGCATGGCATAGCCCACAGTGAGATGTATAGTGACATGTATTGCATGGCATAGCCCAATGTGATATGTATTGCATGGCATAGCCCAAAGTGAAAACATGTCATAGCCCAAAGTGATATTTATTGCATGGCATAGTCCAAAGTGATATTTATTGCATGGCATAGCCCAAAGTGATATGTATTGCATGGCATAGCCCAAAGTGAAAGCATGTCATAGCCCAAAGTGATATTTATTGGATGGCATAGTCCAAACTGATATGTATTGCATGGCATAGCCCAAAGTGAGATGTATAGTGACATGTATTGCATGGCATAGCCCAAAGTGGTATGTATTGCATGACATAGCCAAAAGTGATATGTAGTGAATGGCATAGCCCAAAGTGATATGTATTGCATGGTATAGCCCAAAATTATATGTATTGATTGTATAGCCCAAATTAATATGTATTGCATGGCAGGGCCCAAAGTGAAATGTATTTCATGGCATAGCTCAAAGTGATATGTATTGGATGGCATAGCCCAACTTGGTATGCACTGCATGCTTAACCACAAACTATGATTTTCTTTATGAAATCTTTGCAACCCAAAGTGATATGTATTGCATTGCATAGCCCAAAGGGACATGTATCGCATGGCATAGCCCAAATTGTTATTTATAGAATGGAATATCTCAAAGTAATATGTATTGCATGACATAGTCCAAAGTGATATTTATTGCATTGCATATTTCAAAGTGATATTAGTGCATGGCATAGCCCAAAGTGATATGCATTGCGTGGCATAGTTCAAAGTGATATGTATTGCATCGCAGAGCCCAAAGTAATATGGATTCCATGGGATAGCCCAAAGTGAAAGCATGTCATAGCCCAAAGTGATATTTATTGTATGGCATAGTCCAAAGTGATATGTATTGCATGGCATAGCCCAAAGTGAGATGTATAGTGACATGTATTGCATGGCATAGCCCAAAGTGATATGCATAGTGACATTTATTGCATGGAATAGCCCATAGTTATATGTACAGCATGGCATAGCCCAAAGAGATATGTAGTGCATGGCATAGCCCAAAGTGGTATGTATTGCATGGTATAGCCCAAATTGATATGTATTGTATGGCATAGCCCAACGTGATATGCATTGCATGGCATAGCCCAAAGTGTTATGTATTAAACGACATAGCCCAAACTGATATGCATTGCATGTCATAGCCCAAAGTAATATGTATTGCATGACATAACCCAGAGTAATATATATTGCTTGGCATATCCAAAGTGATATATATGGCATGGCATAGCCCAAAGTGATAAGTATTGCATGGCATAGCCTAAAGTGATATATATTGCATGGCATAGCCCATTGTGATAGCATGGCATAACTGAAAGTTATATGTATTGCATGGCATAGCCCAAAGTGACAGCATGGCATAGCTCAAAGTTATATGTATTGCATGGCATAGTCCAAAGTGATATGCATAGCATGACATGGCATAGCACAATTGGGTTTATTATCAAATCATTTAACTTCCGTACAAAGGAACTAAGTCTTTGTCACAATTTTTGATTTTCTATTCACTATATCTTTGCAACCCAATTTGAAACCCCTTAGATAGTTTAAAGTATGAAGTCTGATAAATCAAATAATCTTTTAAAATACGAACTTCTTACACCATTGTTACAATGAAATAAATAAAAAAATGGGTTTTTGGCAACGACTCAATTCCCTTAATAAATACTAATTCTTTTGAATAAAACAAAATTTTTTGGTAAGCAACAATTTTCCTTGAATCCCGCTAATCTAAAAACTTAAAAAGTCCATGATCAGACCTTCACAAAGGAGTAAATTATTTATTTACTCTAAAAACAATTTGAACCAATGGAAACCTAAACCTACTCGCGGGATTCTAATTAAAATCCCGAGGGCATTGAAATATTAAATTTCCATTTGTACAAATTTTTCTCAAAGTATATGAATAATTCATCGTTTACACTGGAAATATAAAAAAAATTGAACTGCTTTTCCTCATTTTGTTCTGTAGCATTAAGTGTTAGCAGTTCTACAAAATAAAATTATGTATTGAAGTAATTAATTATTTTCAAAAGATTGTTCCCAAATAAAAATGCACAAAAATGATAGTGTTTGGCTTTAGCCTTTTGTAGTTTTTCTGCCCCCCCCCCCTTATTTCTGATAAAAATACGAAAGTCGCCACCTATTTATAAATACTTTTTTATTTTTTTAAATTTTCCGTTCATTAAATTTCTGTTATTCTTGTTCTTTAAATATCTCAAAATTAACGGGTTTTGCAGTTAGTTAACAGAATCTTTAAAATAATTTAGACCTAAATAATTGGTTTCAAGATTTTACTTTTAAATCATTTCTGCTTAAATTTACCTTTACAGATTGTCAGGTTCAAGGTGTAAAGATGAGCCATAGATAGTTTCACTGCAGCTTCTTTTACCCTAAAAAATACTCTTTGTAAAATGATTCCCTGAAACAAATAACTGCTGTAGATCATTATTTACCATGGAGATTCAATATCATTAGTTTATTCTGGTGGCGTGTTTGCTGAAGGTTCAAATTTTATGAACATACATAGATCAAACACTTCTCTTGTTCGCCGCACAGTTTAAGCTGAAGAGAAGTGGTTCAACCATGTTTGCGGGGTTCAACCATTTCTCACTATTCATAAAATTAGAATCCTTTTAAAGTAAATTTAGATAATAGAAAATATCTATCTTCTGCATGTGTGAGAAAATCCACGTTTTTTAAAAATCCCCGAAATTTTTTAGCTTTTTTTGTTATTGTACATGGACCAGGTATATTTGTATTTTATTCTTGCTGTTAAAATAAAAATAAAAATACATGTTTTAAAAAATTCCAGAAATGTCTGATGGTAAGAATAAGATGAATATATGAAATATACAAAAGAAGTTTAAATAATCTTGGTCACGAGGGTCATTTTGTAATTCATTTAATAATATGTTTTTGTTTGTAAAATATTGAAAAAGGGAATATCTACAGGGTTACCTACAAAAGGTGAGACTTATATAAAGACGACTTAAAACTCTTAAAACAGCCTTTAAATGTCCTATTTAATGATTTATAAAAGCAAGAATTAAGTTTACAGACACAATGAACTATAAATCTAAGAAAACAGACAGTATTAATTCCGTATAATCGTCTCTGAAGTCTCATCTTTGGTGGGTTACCCTGTATAATGATTTTACTTACGTTCCACAAACTGGTGGACAGAACCCCCATCCTTGGTCATCCAGAGGTTCAGCTACTCCATCCTTACAGTATCCACCCTCACCCTTGGTTACAGGATTTTCACATGTTTTCATCACAAGAAACTAATTCCTTTCTGTTTCAAAATTAGTAAGAACAACAAGAAGAAAATGGAGATTTAGAAAAACATATATGTAAAAATATTTGTTGCAGATTTCATCTAATCTAAAGATGTTATTACAATTAAAATAAAAAATAAATATGTTAAAAAAGATTTTTTATAGGAATGTGTTGATACTGTTGATACAGAGCTGAGCTGTCACTGCAAACTCTGATCTTCTAATCTATGCAAAGCAATGATGTAGATCTTTCATATATCGGACTATAAATTTTGTTAGATCCAATATTGTAAATTTAAAATATCTAAGGTTTACAACATATATAGTGACTATGCTATTAGAGTTTGTGGCAAAATGGCAGGGTTCGGACTGTGGAACTATTACGTTCCGTTCTTGGCAGTGTAGTGCTAATAGGATCCATTTCATTTTGTTGAATAAATAATAAACATGACTCCGGGTCGACATGAACATTTCATTCAGATTTAATGATTTTTAATAAAAGAAGAATCTTCAAGTTATCATTCTTTATTTTTATGCTAAACTTGAGGAATCATTTAAGAGATAAGGAATTTTTTTAAATCACTCTTTTTTCAAAAATTAAGATTTGAGAGCAGAATTTTTTTATAAATTTGGATTGATATTTTGCCCCTTGGATCCGAGTCCGTGGATCCAAATATTTTTGCGGATCCAGATCTGAAAGTATGTTGCGGATCCTAGCACTGGAACTTTTTGGAGAAACAACTCGCAAATCTTTTTCTATTTGAACTTACTGGTTTAGCTGTGTTCTTACACACACCACACCATCCACCTCCAAGCATACCAGTCAGAAAGCAATGCACTTTTTTGAAACCAGAAGTTTTATTCTTGAGCTCATCCTGAGCTACTAGAACTACCTAGATCAAAGTTAGTGTTTAATGAGGATTTTAGAGTTTGATATCTAGTTAATCCTAAGCATTTGTCCTCCCCCCCCCCTGACATTAAAAAGTTATATTGTATGTTTAAAGGGTCTGTAATTAAACGTACGTTTAAGTGGCCTTTATTGGAAATCTAGAAATTGTGGAAGACTTTCCACCTCTAGAAGTCTGAAGAGTTCCGCCAAAGCCAACCCAAATATATTTACATTATTCATGTGATTCTCTCAGTTGTTTTGATCTCGATATTATAGACAAAATATATAGTTTACTGAACCATCCCAGCCTCGTTATTAGAGTCCGTCCTCACGACTTCTATAAAATGTCTGATTCACAATGGATTTCCGTCCACACAAATGACTTGCGCATTTTTTGCTTATAAGAAACAATTGAGAAATATAAAGAAAAAACCCATCGAGTCACATTTTGTCAACATTTTTGATTAAATTAAGATGTCAGTGGTAACCAATTAAATCTCGCATTGCTATCTTTGCAAGGAGGGTCAGTTGAAATGATGTTAACAATCCCTTTAACTGTTTCCGTTATATCACCTCCTCCGGGTTATCTCCTAGGGTATTTTTTAGTTCCTGTTCTTCCGGAGTTTGTTGTGAAGCTGGTTTTTTCCCCATGTTGTCTAGCTAAGTATATTTAAATTTTTAAACCTATATTTTTTTTATCGATAAAATCGTTCGTTTTTCTCAAAACCTTAGGTAAAATTTGTATATTCAGTATAAAACGAACAAAATCATTCGAACGATCAAGATCCGTTGAACGATAAAGATTTTAAATCGACTGTTTTGTTCATTTAAAAAACGCTAGTTTTTTTCATATCTCTGAAAGATCCAATGTCGTTCGTCCATTGTTTGCTTTTTTCTGAATGAAACCATTTTTCACGCAAAAGTTGGTTCGTTATAAAAAATGTTGTTCGTTCAAAAAAACTATGCATATATCTTTACTCAGTCATATTTGTTAAAGTAAGAAATACGAAATAAGCTTACAACCTGATCTCTGAAGTTTTTGCATATTGCATTGTAGCTCATGGGCTGAAGCTGAGTTTTTGTACACTGTTCTTTGGCTAGAACACCCCCTCTTGGATTTAACTTTACAATGTCACTGTAAAATGTATGTAAAATCAATTGCAAGACAAACTCTCTCAAAGCATAATTTCAGATTACCTTTTACTTATAAAAGGGTAGGTTCTATTTACAACGATACCCTTTAAACCTTTGCTTGATCAAGGATTTTGTAGATATTCTTATTTATGTAGCGGGAAATAAAGTGCAGCCAAGAAAAAGCGCGAGTGTAAACTAGTAGTAAAGAGAGTACAGTGTACACTGTAACCTCAAATCTCTCGGCAGTCGGCACTTCAGCTAACGCAAGAATGTAAGGCAAGGAGTCAATTGCGGTTGTGTATACTCTGAGTACATATTGAAACCAGTTCTCTCTGGGCGGAATTTGTAAACAATAATAGTTGCACAGGGGCGAACGAGGGCTTTTGTTTAGGGGGGGGCACAATGTGCGCGCGTAAGCGCGCAAAAAAGTTTTTTTGGTCCCCCCCCCTTGGCAACATTGTGCCCCCCCTTAAAAAGCCCTTTTTTAAAACAAATATTAATTCCATTTTAAAATTTTTTTTTGCCCCCCCCCTCCCACCTGAACTTTTTTTGTTCACCATAAAAATACACCAAAAAGACTACATTTTTGGGTCTTACTAACCTTAGAGTCTAAAAATTATTCCTTTGCTTGAAAAACTAACTTTTTAACTTTACAAATTTATCACTTAACTCCATCACAGCTAACTAAATCAATATCACAGCATCATTAAAAATTATATTTTTACTAATAAACGAAATTTCTTATGAAATTTTTAGATAGAATTTACTCAATCTACATTTCACCTCTTTTGAGCTACAATTTTCTGGGATTTGCTTGCACAAACATTTCAATGATTTTTTCAGTAGAGAGCTCAGACAGCCTCATAGGGTTTAAAGCTATAAGTGCAAGATCGTTAAGTCTGCTCTCCGTCATAGTACATCTTGTGTAATGAAGTATTCTCTTTAGAAGGCTAAAACTTTTCTCTCCTTGTATTAACAGTGAATTTAGACAAATCCTTAGTCTTTGTCATCGTCAGGTGTTACTTTCTAAAAGTAGTTTCCTTTTAATTTTGTATTTTTGGAACTCCCAGGGGGGGCAAGAGGACTACTGCCCCCCCCCCTAGGTACACAACTGTGCCTGACCTGAGGAAGGGAAATGCAAGCAGAGGTAATATTAAAAGAGCCTTCCCCATGGATGCCCCCCTCAGCCTCTCAGGGGGGGGACGCGTAGTGGGGGGCGGGGGGGGGCCCCCCCCTCGTACGCCCCTGTAGATGCATCAGTGTTCGTTTAGTATCCGAGGAGGTTAAAAGCATCAAATTTTGATAATTTTGATAATTCACATAATAATTTCCTATGACCAGAATATTTCATTGATTTTTTATGTGAAAGATGGATCCCATGTCAGGCTTCGACATCCGTCTTGTGTTTACATTAGCGCCCAGAGACAGTACACTGCAGTACAAAAGATGTGTACACTTCTGAAATAACTTTCCTTGCCTTACATCCTTTAACGAATCTACGTCATCGTTGTCCAGACAAAGGATTAAAGTAATTATAAAGGGTAACTTTGTGAATCGAATAGATGGAACTTTACTTGAAATTACGATATACAATTCATTTAAGTCAGTACATTAAGTTTTAAAGTTATCTTTATCAAAAACGGATGGGAGTTTAAAATATGATTTATTTTACTGAACTCTAAAAATTTCGAGTAGTTGTAGAGCTTAAAACAGAATTAACAGGGGAGTAAAATGATATATGTCGTACTTAAGTATTTAAACAAGAAAGCCAATTTTTTAGATTAATTCATGATTTGCTATTAAACATTCAAATTTGAAATTACATACTCTGATCCCGGAAGCTTCCAAGATTGAGCACATTGTTCAAAAGTTTCTGGTCCTAAAATAGCAACAAATTAATTATTGGAGAATATTTATTTGAATGAGGGAGGGAGTGCAAAGCCATCATGAACCCCACGCAATGACCTCCGGAGCCTCCTAATTTTCAGAATGACCTCCAAGTCCCTAAAAACCATCTCCGTGCATTTCGCTTTGTCTTTTTTATACAAATTGTTTGTGTATCATTAAAATTTTGAGATTTTTCTATAAAAAGACTATTATTGGATGTAATTATGCCAAATATCTTTTATTGGAGATCAGAATTTTGGACTTATAGACCGCCGCAATACCAGTTTAAAATTTTTACAGAAAGTACAAATTGGGGTTTCTAGATTAGTTCTGTGATGTTCAATGTTTAGTAATATTTTTTTAATCTTTGGTTTGGGTTTTCATGACTTCTGTTGAAACTGTCTTAATGTTTGAGCTGGGAACTTTAGAATGGTGGATATCAGGATTAATGCACTTAATCCTCTGTTTTTGCTAATATCCAAAGAGAGAGAAAAAGAGTGGATTAAGGACTAAAATGTAAAGTTTCCACAGTGGATATTCGGATTAAGTAGTTGGAATTAAAGATTATCCATTCTAAAGTTCCCAGCTCTGATCATAGACTAAATAATATTTCTGGGTCTCGATATTTAATGAAATATAAATTTTCTATAAATCATTTTATCACAAATACTCTTTAAAATGTACAGGGTGTCCCACGAAACATGACATTTGGTATACATTTATAAATGTCTTCTTCCATTTAATGTATAATAATTTAAAGACTTTTCGGAGTTTATTGCTTTAAAAAATCTTTTACTCAAATATAAATTTAAAATTTTGAAGTTATTTTACCATAATATGACTTCCATAAGATATTTTAATCATTCTCTTTGATATCAAACAACTTTTTAAAAACTATTCACCAACTAATATCTTTCGTGGGACACCCTGTAACTAATTGCAATAATTTTGTTTACATACTATTGTTTACCTTGTGATGTTGTGAAACAATTACTCCTTTCATAACCTGCACCAACTACGGTTACACTCTAATCAACACCATGGTTTGGTTTGGTTCCATACTTTTCATTAAATGCAAAATATGACATATCTTTTACAAATATATAAAAGGGGCTGTAATTGTAATTTCAAGTGGCCCTTTATGTAAAGATTCACAACGGTACCTTTGATCCATTAAATCTAAGCAATAATGTGGATAATAGTCTTGTTTATCTAGGTTTAAAATAGTTTAATTCTGCTATTTCGTATGCGTTTTTCCTGCATTAGATTGTGCTAGTCACTTTGGTAGAGAATACATAATTAAAATTAAACTTACAATTCCTTCATTTCTTTAACGTCTACAATTATTTATATTTAATCCATGATTATTGCCTTTTCAATATCTTGAAATTCTGCGTTGGATGGAAGACAAATGGGCATTATTACTCCTGGACTGATATGGGATATTATGAAGCTTATAGAGATAAAACGTTTAAAAAATAATTTCCAAATACCACTGACTGAAATAAAATGTAAATTGTCATTTTTTCGTTCGCTTTGAAAATAGGTATGTAGACCATAAACCTTACAATTTATCTCCGTAAAATGTCGTCTTAAATCAAAATATACTCCGGAACCAAACCAAACCTTTTCTCCGGTAAATTGAAACAACTCGTGAAAAGTGAAACACGTTTTAGTAAATACTTAAAATCCGTGATTATTGCTGTAAACAACAAATCTTAGCAACCCAACGGATATTTTATTTACAGAAGTAATAATCGTTTTATTCTGATCACTAGACCCCTCATTTTCTGCTTCTACCAGCAATAAGTATAAGAACCTTTAAACAAATCAAACATTGTTTACATTGTTAAACTGTACAAATTTTTAGGTTTGAAATAAACAATTTTTTGTGCATTGTGGACTATGGATTAGTGGTGGAAAGTGTGGAAACCAACCTGATAACCATAGACGCCCTAGGGACCAACCTGATAACCATAGACGCCCTAGGGACCAACCTGATAACTATAGACGCCCTATGGACCAACCTGATAACCATAGACGCCCTAGGGACCATAACCTAAGAAAATAAATCTCCGGGGAAACCAACCTGATGAATACAGACGCCCTTGGGACTGTAACTTGCGTAACCTAATCTCCCCTAGGGAAACCAACCTTTGATTAACCTCGAGGCCTCCTTTAACTCAACAAGGTATTTCTTTTTGCTCATTACGATTTGATTCATTCATTTGTCGTTCTTTCATTCTTATGAACAGCTGAACAACATTCTTATGAACAACTGAACAACACTTTTAGCCTTTTGAACAACTGAACACACTTTCAGTCTTATGAACAACTGAACAACACTTTCAGTCTTATGAACAACTGAACAACACTTTAAGTCTTATGAACAACTGAACAACACTTTTAGTCTTATTAACAACTGAACAACACTTTCAGTCTTATGAACAACTGAACAACATTTTCAGTCTTATGAACAACTGAACAACACTTTCAGTCTTATGAACAACTGAACAACACTTTCAGTCTTATGAACAACTGAACAACATTTTCAGTCTTATGAACAACTGAACAACACTTTCAGTCTTATGAACAACTGAACAACACTTTCAGTCTTATGAACAACTGAACAACACTTTCAGTCTTATGAACAACTGAACCATCATTTACGAAAACGTTTGTTTCTTTTGAGAAGCTTTTTTACGAGTTAATGAAAAAGCTTTTCTAAAAGGCTAAAGATCTTTAAAAAAAAATCAAAATAGTTTTGCCTAGACAAAACACATTTTCCAGCCATTTTATTTAAAAAACTGTTTTCGACCTCACCTGTCCTGCCCTTGCACTAAAGGGCAAACAGAGCAGTTTGACATATGTTAAGTTTTTTTTAGAATAACAGATTTCTAGAAAAATGAAAAAGAAAATAATTAGAAACACTGAAATCAGAACATTTGTGTTGCGAATCTCGTTGCAAATCTAGCACTGATCTTTATTTTTGCAGATCCACAGATTAATTCTGACATCCCATAATCATGACATGAAGAGATAACATTATTTGAGGATTCAAGAATTGATCTCAGAAAGTGTCACCATGAATATAAAGATCAAACATTCAAAAGTTACGATCTCTGACTAAACTTTAAAAATAAGCTTCATAATCACTTTCTTGTAGGTATCTGAAAATCCGATACCATATGCATTATCAGCAATAGGGTAGTCCAGTCTCCATAATGCAAAGTCATGGGTTCTTACACCTTCTGTTTCTTCAAACTTAGGATGCACAAACACCTCTACAACTCTGAAGTCTCTGGCAGATGAGAAGGATTGAATAGTGTCTTCTTGAGCCTGAGGTCTTAACACCTTAAAAATATAATTTCAGCTTTTAGATTTCTATCTTAACATCTCTATATATATATACAGTATTAATCTCTGTTTATTTGATTTATGTCCGATCATAACTCAGGAACCACAGTTAAAATGTTCTAAGTCTCATTTACAATTCTAAGTAGAGTTTTATATTAAAAACTTCAGGCCAAGCTGGGTTTCCATGCTAGTGTTCAATAATTTCAAATATTACCTTAATAATAGTTAGACTATATGCTGGGACCAGGCGTCCTAGTTTTGTGTCCTTTGTGCATTTTAATTTTGAATTGCAAGAACAATGGCCAGCAGTTAACACCCAGAACTTGTTAATATAAGCACCTCCACATCTGCGTACATTCAATGTATCCTATATAATGAATATATGATATTGTAGCGATATGATTTCCACAGAAAGGGAAAATGCAGAAAGGCAAAAACAAGAACTATTAACCGATTTGCATCAAATTTTGTTAGGAAACTCTGGAGAACCACGGGAATATCCATTAGCTTTGTTTTGAGATTATAAGTTGAGTGAGTTTACTTTTATGCGGAAAAATAGCTAAAATCGCAATTTACGACTAAGCGCGGGTAAACGGCTGGAATAACTGGACAACGCTGGGTTCTCAACATAATCTTTGATAAATGATTAAAAATTCTTACATTAGATATTAGGATTTGTGCAAACCAGGGAATTAATGGAGAAGGGCATCCTCCCACAATTCTGTAGAATTAGATAAATAAAGTTTGCTTTCTTCTTCTCAGGTATTGTGTGTACAGTGTACAGTGATAACTTGAAAACTCTGAAATAGGAAGACGACTTTACAGTAATACTGAAGTGTATTTAATGATGTCAGGTACTTTCCAAGTGGTAACTAATTAAGGATATTTCCTCCCTGTGGAAACTTCCCAAATGTGCAATTTCCCAAGCGGCCACTTCCCAAGTATGCCCTAGCCGCAGGGCTTGGTCCCTATAATGGTTTAGCTGCAACCCTCCGCCCCCTAGCCCATCCTAGCAGCAGCGCTCGGCCCTCATTGCAATTTGCAGTGACTCAGAAGGTCTAAGCTAACCTTTGGGAAGTTTCCAAATTGCTAATTGCACATTTGGGAAGTTGCCATTTGGGAAATTGTCATTTGGGAAGTCGCCCTTGGGGAAATAGCTAACATCTATTTAATGGTATTATAAAGAATGAAAGAATGATGAAACATTTGTCAAAATCACTAACTTAATGAAAAAGGTCTGCTTTACACTGCACAATTGGTGTGTCTTAAGCTCATCGGACTTTTTAAAGTTATAACTTGAGTCTTAAAGTTGTCTTTTTATTTCAGACTTTTTGTTTATATAACACTATATGCGCCAGTTACTTTAAAGATGGCCAAGAATTAGGGTTTCCAAAAGGAAAATTGTTTCGTGAAAAAAAGTGTTGGCAAAAATCTTTGAATATCTTCGCATTTTGTTCGCTTGCAAAAAATGCGAAATTTCGCGAAATAATTCGAAATTTTAAGGACAAATGCAAAATAGCGAAAAATCATTATAAAAAGACAAAATACAGCTAACACCTATGGTTTAGCGAAAATTTCGCGAAATGCGGAAATGAAGCAAAATTTACGCAAAAATTCGTTTTAGCATTTTTCGTTTCATTCATTTTCGCGAAAAAGTTTGCGAAATACTAACATTTCGTTCGCTGGAAACCCTACAGAGAATGCAACGGCTCTCATCGCAATATCACAACATATTTTCTTGTAAACAATAGAAATTTTGCTTGACATTTAATGATATTTTCATAACACAAACCCTTAATGTTTCCCCCATATATCTTAGCAACCCGATGTTGTAGAGCTTTGATATTCAAACTATAAATATCATCGGTTTACACTTTATGGGTGCAAAGATATAAGGATTAGAACGTTGGAGTATGTTTCAAAAACTCAAATCCTTCGTAATTTTTTTTATTAATTTTTCAATTTTTTAATTTATCTAGTTTTCCCTTGTTTGGCCTGAACATGATCATGTGTTGGATCCAAGTACAGAATATAAAATAAAGAACTTTTATACTTCAAGAGGCTTCTGTTTTTTAGATTGTAATTATTTAAATTAAGCAAGTATAGAAATTTGATTTTTGAACAATTTTTTACTTTTCTTTTCTTTTTCCTTGGGTAATTCCAAAGATTTTTCACATTCTTTACTCTCCTAAAATATTAAACAATAAATGATGATATATTTGTTTATAGGTTTAGAAAAAGCAGTCCAGTTGCTATCATAAAAGCTTTATTTGCAATGTAAATTAAATATCTGAATTTTAATCAAAACCATTTTAGAATATTTTATAAAACAATTAACAATTAACCATTGTCCACTACCAGCCATCATTACCAAGTAATTATAGTTAACTATCAGCAATCATTAACAATTAACCATTGTCCACTACCAACCATCATTATCAATTAACTATAGTTAACTATCAGCAATCATTAACAGTTAACTATAGTTAACTATCCGCAATTATTAACAATTAACTGTTGTCCACTACCAGCCATCATTACCAATTAACTATAGTTAACTATCAGCAATCATTAACAATTAACTATAGTTAACTATCAGCAATCATTAACAATTAACTGTTGTCCACTACCAGCCATCATTACCAATTAACTATAGTTAACTATCAGCAATTATTAACAATTTACCATACTCAACTACCATCCATCATTAACAATTAACCATAATCAACTACCAGCCACATTTATAATTAACCATAGTTAACTACCAGCCATCATTAACAATTAACCATTATCAATTACCAATCATCATTAACAATTAACAATAGTCAACTCTCAGCCATCATTAACAATTAACCATAGTCCACTACCAGCCTTCATTAAAAATCTCCCATAATAAACTACCAGACATCATTAACAATTAACCGTATTCAACTACCAACCATCATCAACAATGAACCATAGTCAACCACCAGCAATCAATAGCCCACAATTGTTCATGTACTTTGCTATTTAAATAAGAACATTTGTGAAAATGGCAGTTAATTTCGAGAAGCATCCTCTTTTTGTTTGTAGACGAAATTTCTGTTAATTTTTATAAACTTTTATTTGTTAAAATATCTACCAGCACCAGCCATATTTTACAATCAACTAAAATAAACTAAAATCTGGTTTTTGAAAATTTACTAGCAATATTTTATCATTAATAAACTGTAATGAGTAAACTGAGTAAAATTTAAGATACAAAACCTCACCATACAATTTTACTCCGAAAGCATACTGCATATTTGATGTTTGTACTGTATGAATAGGCCATAATCTCTAAATATACTGTAAACTGGCCTAAGTGTACACTCAGGCTA
Source organism: Eurytemora carolleeae (assembly GCF_000591075.1). Classification (NCBI taxonomy): domain Eukaryota; kingdom Metazoa; phylum Arthropoda; class Copepoda; order Calanoida; family Temoridae; genus Eurytemora; species Eurytemora carolleeae. The sequence continues at coordinate 13,472 of NW_019397030.1, read as the reverse complement.
ATATACACCGACAGGTAGCTAAGATCCAGTCACCCTGGGTTAACCACAGATAACAAGACTTTAAAGACGACCTGAAGTACTTTTTCGTTTGACAAGGAAAGAAAAAAGTTTAAGGCTGCATTGCAATTTGCAGGGAACTTTAAACAAAGAGAATAGAATATATATTAAAACGGAATTTACTAGAAAAAGTGTAAAACGGCCATTTTGTTGTACTGTTTCCATACTGCAGGTGTACTTCACATATTTGCACTAAAAAACCGTTTGGGCCCTGGAACATCATTTTATAGAAAATCTAAAATTAATATTTAAAGAAAACCAAATTATGAAATAGGCTGGTTTCATAATTGAACAATGATCATTTCACATAGACTTTAGCTTTACAAATGATGATTTTAAGTTATAACTATAAATCAATTTTTTTTTCCCCTTAATTCATTTTATAAAGTTTATTAAACAGCTTTAACATATTCGAAATTGAAATGGATAGTCTAGGAAACATACTGTATTAATGTACTCTACTGCATATAATTTGTGAACATTTACATGATTTGTACACTTTGAACTCCCTTTCAGGCTGAAAGGGACTGACAAAATTCATACCGAGGGATTATCTAAATTCCACTCTAATACATATTCTATTCTCTTTGACTTTAAATGATAAGAACAATTTTTTGCACTGATGTTGTCTCTTAAGTCTTATTCTTTGCAGTTAAACCTATAACATATATATATTTATATATATATATAATGTGTACCTGATATGCAATAACACCACAGGTTGACCCATAGCTGACAACAACCTCTGCTCCACTATTCCCAACCCTTTTTTCAAACAATCAAGTTTAATTTATTATCCCTGTAGTTATTTAACATCACTAAAAGATGGTTGTGTTACATTTGCACAACGTTACATCCGTCCAACTATACTTCGGACCTACCTGCACGTTTTTTTTCAGCCGCTTCTAGCTTTTAGTTGGTCCGATGAACTGTATATCTGATACACACGCAATTGAAAAAAAGTTAGTGTGTATCCTACCTACTGTAAGTCGATTGCACGCTCCAATTAAGTTGGATGCAGACCTTTTGTAGGCCGGATGCACTCCATTTGTAGGTCAGATGAACAACCTTAGTAGCTCGGATAACCAACGTTATCAGGTCGGGTGCACAACTTTTTTAGGTCAGATGCAAAACTTTTGTAGGTCAGATGCAAATTGTTTGTAGGTAGGATGCACAACTTTTGTAGATCGAATTCACAACTTTTGTAGGTCGGATGCACTTTTTTGTAGGTCGGATGAACACATTGTATAGGTCAGATGTACACATGTATGAAAGATGCACTCGGCCTTGACTTAACCTTACCTAACATCAAAGTGTCCATCCGACCTACAAAATCTGTTCATCCAACCTAAATTGAACTTGTGCATTTGACCTACAAAAAATGTTCATCCCAACTTCAAAACTGCACATCCAACCTACAAAATGTGTGCATCCGACCTCCAAAAGTTGTACATCCGACCTACAAAAAGTCGTGCATCTGACCTACAAAAGTTGTGCATCCGACCTACAAAAGTGTGCATCCGACCTACAAAAAGCGTGCATCCGACCTTCAAAAGTATTTGCAACCGACCTGAATTTAATTATTTGTGTGCAACTGGAACATCAATGCTTCTGAGTTATGCTAGCACTGTCAACTACAGAGTGTCCCACGAAACATGACGGTTAGTGAATGGTTTAAAATGCCATCTTCCATAATTTGCTAAGTTGTTTGATACCGTCCAAAGAGACTATAAAAAATGTATCGGAGTCATAAATTACAGTAAAGTTGATTACAAAGTAATATATATTTGAGTAAAAGATTCTATTGAACAACACAAATTGTCATGTTTCTTGGGACACCCTACATACTAAAAAGATCTGCAGTTCCTGCGTACGTCGGATTAACAAAATAGAATTGACAATTTGACCTATATTGCAGTAGGTCGGAAATATCGTAGGACGGGAGTACTATAGTACGGAAATGCGATAGGTCCAAAGTAACATTACTCTAAAGATGCCATTCATACTTTAAAAACTCAATTTTGAATGTCGTCTTTTTACAAGCCGGAAAATAAACATTGGAGAGCGCCTGCAGCTTCTTTTCACAGGATAAAATAAATGATAAATAATTTGTTTTAAAAACTGATAAATCTAATGTGATTGTTCACAGATTTTTAAAAAGACCTCTGTTTAGAAGTCCTTTGGATCCAATTCTAGTCCTTGCTGGGACATATAATAGACGTTTTTACAATTGGTTGTAGCATTCGCGAATTTCTGATTTAAAAAGAAAGTCCGGCCTTCTTGTCGGATGGTTAATCTCTATAAACCACAGTTAAGTGCAGTATGTTTATATATATATATATATATATATATATATATATATATATATATATATATATATATATATATATATATATATATATATATATATATATAGTAGAAGATATACTGCCAAAGAGAATAGAATATATATTAGAGTGGAATTTAGTTAATCTCTCGGTATGAATTTTGTCAGTCCTTTTCAGCCTGAACGGGAGTTCAAAGTCTACAAATCATGTAAATGTTCACAAATTATATGCAATAGAGCACATTAATACAGTATGCCTATCCATTTCAATTTCGAATTTTTAAAGCTGTTAAATTAACTTTATAAAATGAATTAGATGAATAAAAAACATCATTTGATTAATAGTTATAACGGAAAATCATCGTTTGTAAAGTGAAAGGCATAGAGTCTATGTGAAATGATCATTGGTCAATTATGAAACCAGCCTATTTCATAATTTGGTCTTCCTTTAATATTATTTTTAGATTTTCTAGAAAATGATGTTCCAGGGCCCAAAAGGTTATATACCACAAATATGTGAAGTACACCTGCAGTATGGAAACAGAACAACTAAATGGCCGTTTTTTACTTTCTTTTAGTAAATTCCACTCTAATATATATTTTATTCTCTTTGCAAACTGCGGTAGGTATGAGATTTGCATCGTTTTTGTGAACGAACTAAATTTTAAGAGCAAACCAAATTTTTTTTGAATAATTTGGTTTCGTTAAGAAAAAAACGAACAATGGACCAACGACTTGGATTCTTAAAGCGATTTTAAATCGTTCAAAAGAACTTAAAAAAAACTATCCATCTTTTAGTAAAAAATCTTTTATTTTACTTCATTAACAAATTTTGAAAAAATGTTTTTTTTTACTGAACCAACTTTTTGGAACAATTTTTTAAGAAAAGGGGAAGAAAGTTCCAAACCGTGATTTGAATAGCACTTAGTGTCAGGTTGGAGAAAAAGCACGGTTTAGACCTTTTTCCCCTGACTTATAAATCTTAGGAGATATTTTTGATTTAAAAAATGTAATGAAAAACCTACCAGGCTAAAATAAGGTTTAGAGTAAAAATATAGTTCAGCATATTTCTATGCTCTCCGACTATGCCATTTTTATAAAATCTAAACCATCCTGAAATTAAAAATGCTTGAGCCGTTTTATATTATTTATAAAAAGAAAAACATGATAGGGCATTTTTTCTTTTACATTTTTTGTCTGTGGATGCTTTTAAAGGGACTGTAAAGGAAAAATTAAAGGGGGTATACTGGTCACGTGATTTCCGTCTGTATCACGTGACAACGATACTGCACTTTCATTGGCTGAAGTCTTGGTGACGTAATACGGACTATACGGACTTTATGTAATAATATTATCAATTATATCTATTCAAAATGCAAAATCAAAATTAAAAAATGATAATAGGAGCAAACCTGATATTCTCAGGCTCCTGTGGGATATAATCTTTTTTAGATTGGTTTCGTATTTTTTTAATATGATCTGTTTAATACTACAACTTTTATACAAAATTACATATATATCAATTTCTCGAGACAGGAACATCAGATAGATGTCTTATATGTATCATTCAACGCCTGATTTTCTCAGTTTTCATCCTATACCCCCTTTCATGTTTCCTGTACAGTCCCTTTAAGATGAAAAAAGATGTATTTCTACTTAAGTTAGAAGGTTTTTGAATTATTAACAGCGACCTGATAAGTGATAGGATTCAAAATTAAGAATTCGTACGCGTCTCGCCAGCTGTTAGTCTTGGGTGGGATACGTTTTATAAATGTTTAAAGGTTTAGTTATAACATTAAAGTTTAAAAAGATTCAATTTCCCTGACCTTCTAATAAATGTTTTCAAGTTTCCGAAACTCACTTCACATATTATTAGATAAGTTAGCAACTGTTTAATTTAACAAAATCCTGACACTATGATAATTAAAGCTAAAGACATGGAAATAAAACGCAGAAGTCCTGTTTTTTAAATATTTTTTTAAAAATAGTTTTTGAAAAAAGTTAAGTTTTGATTTTTTGTCCCACCTCCTCTAGATATTTTCAAAAAATTAGTAAAACAATATTGTTGATCTATTTTATTAGTTTAAAATGTTTATTTGGTCAACGACGTTACAATATTAGAATCAAATTACATCTAAAGTATTTTGTGTAAATCCTGAAAAGAACTTGAATTTATGTAAAACAACTAAGTATTTATAAACACTAAGTCTTTGAAATTTCTGATAAGTACATTAAAGTCTGCCCGAAAGTTTATGAGCAAAACTGAATAAAGAAAATGGTGCTATGTAGACTGAACTAAAGGATATCCAAACTAATTATCGAGTACTTATTCTAATCTCATATAATATATAATTAGGTCAGAATAGAGAGTACCGAGAGAATTTAAGCCAATATTTTCGACTTAAAAATAATTACACAATATTTTAAAATCTAACATTTTTTATTTTTATTTTCAAAAGTTCAGCTCCCTACATGTCTGTTATGTGTTTGGTCATAATCTATTTTCATTCTTTTGTTATTTTTGGAAAGTCATAAGTTTGAGAAATGGTCTGGAACTAAATGCATTGTTTGAAAACAGTTTCTTATTTGAAAAAGGTCTGAAATCAGCGCTGATATAATCTGTACAAGAGACACAGCATGCCCCCCAATCTTCACAGATATTTCAGAATTTCTTTGTATCCCAACTTAATATTTCTTTTTACGAATATTTTGAATGAATAAGATAATAAAAGTGATGCCCAATTAAACGTGGAAGTAAAAACATGTAATTTGACATTAAAACTAGATCTGGTCTCCTGTAAATCAAGATTATGAAACCATTTTATAAAACAGATTTAGTTTTTGTTTAAACACATTTTTATTGTTTTTAAGATAGTTTAGAGCAACCTCTCCAACTTTTTATAATTCCAACCTTTTCAATTCTTCTTTTTCTCATCTGCATTTTTCTTCTCCTCTCTCTCATCACCCTCATTATCATATTCCTTATTCTCCTCATTCTCCTTATCCTCTTTCTCCTCATCCTTATTATTCGCATCCTCATTCTCCTCATCCTCATTCTTCTCATTCTCATTCTCCTTATCCTCAGTCTACTCATACTTATCCTTCTCATCCTCATACTTCTCATCCTCATACTTCTCATCCTCATACTTCTCAGCCTCATTCTTGACATCCTCTTTCTCGTCGTCCTTATCCTTTTCATCCTCATTCTCCTCATCCTCATTCTTCTCATTTTCATTCTCCTCATCCTCAGTCTTCACATTCTTCACATCCTCCTTCTCGTCATCCTCATGTTCCTTATCCTAATTCTCCTCATCCTCATTCTTCTCATTCTCATTCTCCTCATCCTCTGTCTACACATTCTTCGCATCCTCCTTCTCCTCATTCTCAGTCTATACATTCTCCACATCCTCATTCTCGTCATCCTAATTATCCTCATCCTCATTCTCCTCATCACTATTTTCCTCATTTTCATTCTCGACTCTTCCATCATTATTCTTCTCATCCTCATTCTCCTCATCCTCATTTTCTTTATCCTCATTCTCATCCTTCTCATTCTCATTCTCATTCTCCTCATTATCAGTCTCCTCATCCTCAATCTACACATTCTTTGCATCCTCCCTCTCGTCATCCTCATGTTCCTTATCCTAATTCTCCTCATCCTCATTCTCCTCATTCTCAGTCTCCTAATCCTCAATCTACACATTCTTTGCATCCTCTCCCTCGTCATCCTCATTTTTTTCATCCTAAAAATCCTCATCCTCATTTTCCTCGTTCTCATTTTCCACATTCTCATTCTCGACTCTTCTATCCTTATACTCCTCATCCTCGGTTTTTAAATTTTACAGGGAATTTAGAGTGTTTAAAACAAAATCTTTGTCTACAAACATTTCAAATTATGAATTAAGATAAAGAGAGCTGATCACGTAATTTAGAGTGGCATGTCTGATTCACAACGGCACTCTTTAAACCTTAATCTAAACAATAATCAGGAATCTGTTTTTCTTTAATCTTTTTGCTTTTTTCTAATCATAAATCCACAAGTATTTTTATGTCGAAACTGCAATTAAAAAAAAGCTCCAAAAAAAGTTCTGAACTTCAATAATACGAGGACAGTCCCTTTATGCGAACTATTAACAGGACTTTAATCTACTTAATCATCCAATTATTTGATACTTTTATATTGTTTCTGGAAAAAGAAAATTATGATTGATAATTTTCAATTAACGAGGAATGCTCAAAAGAGGGTGTAGCATGCAATATAATTAAGTCAACAATTTCAAGTTGAAATCCGACTCCTTTGACATGGTTTTAATTATGCCTGTTTAAAAAGCTGAAACTATCAGATCCACATCTGGAACTAGTTAATTTAATTATAACTTTTGCCACACACAACCCACATACAGGGGCTTACAGATGTTTTATTTATTCATGTTTCTTTATTTACATATCTCGTGTTTCTCATGATTATTAGGTTTTTGTTGATCTTGTTGATCTTGTTGATCTTTTTGATCTTGTTGATCTTATTGATCTTGTTGATCTTGTTGATCTCGTTGATCTTGTTGATCTTGTTGATCTTGTTGATCTTATTGATCTTGTTGATCTTGTTGATCTTGTTGGTCTTGATGATTATGTTGATCTTGTTGATCTTGTTGATCTTGTTGATATTGTAGATCTTGTTGATCTTGTTGATCTTGTTGATCTTGTTGATATTGTTGATCTTGTTGACCTTGTTGATCTTGTTGATCTTGTTGATCTTGTTGATCTTGTTGATCTTGTTGATCTTGTTGATCTTGTTGATCTTGTTGATCTTGTTGATCTTGTTGATCATGTTGATCTTGTGGTTCTTGATGTTCTGTTGATCTTGTTGATCTTGTTGATCTTGTTGATCTAGTTGATCTTGTTGATCTTGTTGATCTTGTTGATTTCACTAACAATTAATGTGCGCTGAAAAAATATATTCTAATTGTAAACAATTGTTTTGATGTTTACTAATTTTGATTTGATCATTATTTCTGTTTCTTCAGTTTTAAATTAGCTTGTAATGGTGAACATGTAACATGCATAAACTGTAAACTAAAATATAATATAATTTAGATCCATGCTTTTTAATGAAAGGGGCATCAAATTAATGAACTATTTTTATATTCGCGTATGACCTCACAAGATTTGAAATGGATTTTTCTTTGGAATTTTATAAAATAAAGAAATCCGTTTTTGACATGTTAAATCTTTCACCAACAGTTGTTTGGAGTTTGTCATCTGATTGAGAAAAAGTTTGAGAAAACAAAATTTTCTTTAAAATTAAAATTTCTCTGGCGAAAATCTTTTTTTCACACCCAATCCTCAAGTCAAATCATCCGTGACCGCAATAGTTATTTTAGCATTTCAAAAAATCCTGCTTCAGTGATTTGTTTTATTTTTGTATTTTCAACATTGTTAGATTTACAGCAAAAACACTGTTATTGGAATTTTTTGTCTCAAATATTAGTTTGTTGCCTTTAACTTGTCAAATTATCAAAGGACTTTTACGACTTCTAAATTTCTGAATTCAGTTTTTAAAGACGGATCTTTTCCTCATATCGAGCGATTTTTTTCATAAATTTCATAAAATCCCGTAATCTGGCAATTATTATATTCAAAATATTATCGATTCTTAGGTTTTTATGATCTTTCTTGGTACTTTAAAACGATCCTAACCACACATCTATTGTGTTGGGAATTACATAATTACATAAAATAGAAAAGCATTGAAATCTGATAAAAAAAAAAAATCGAAAAAATAAGTTTTCTTTTTTTACTGCAAGTAGAGTTTGACATGATTGTTCGACACTATACAATCCTTTATTTGTTATAAATACATAAAAGTTTAAAAGTTCTGGACTTTGGCGTGATTAAATTGTACTCAGTCTTAATTGACATGTTCAGTGTTTAGTTACTGTTTATTAATATCTTTGTTGAGTTCTATAAACTGTACAGTGAGCTTCAAAAAACATTTCTTGTTTGTGTAAAGACTTGTAAATTTTAGTTAAGGAGAAAATATGACGATAAATAATCATATAAACTTAAGAAACTTAAAGAAATTTGATTGCCTCTAATAAACTTAAATTAAACCTTTTTATTTAAGAATTTAATTGATATTTATAATTGAATCAAATATTTAACTTATTCTAAATATGCAAGACAAAATTTGATTAATATTTTCAAATTAAACAAAAAAAAATATTATTGAAAAGAAGTTGGCTTCAATTTCCAAAGACACTACTATAGAACTTTCTGTTCAGATAATGATATAGTACCAACACCAAATAATTCCTTACAAAATTAGATTTCTCTTTAATGTTCTTTTTTATAAGAATTTACAAGATGCATACATTGTTTTGTATTTTTAATTTGTTATTTTATAATGTTTCGAAATTTTATTTGGCATGATATATCTAATCCTATTTAGGAATGCAGATATGTATTCATATTTAATCCCAAAATAGTCTGAAAAAAGAATAGTTTCAAAAGAACAAATGTGAAACAAACTAAATGTAGAAAACATTTTTTTTATCTATTTTTATGTCATTGTAATGGGTATTATGGGTCTGTCCTAGTGAACGATTTTTGGACCCCCTCCCCCNTAGGTTAAGACACTTTCTGGGCCGAGCGCTTCGGCTAGGATAGGATAGGGGGCCGGGCGCTGCGGCCACGGGTTAGGTTACTTAAGACACTTTCTGGGCCGAGCGCTGCGGCCACGGTTTAGGTTAAGATAAGACACTTTCTGTAAGATCCATGTACAAAATTGATAGGAGGGGGGGGGGCTATGTTTGAGATCAAAATGAAAGTAGTGTATTCAATCCAATTCTGAAGATTTATTAAATAATATTATTCCTCTAAACTATTTTCACTGTTTTCAGGATGGTTTAAGGAATATAAAAATGGCGTAGGAAAGTTAGAAAGAAATATGTTGATCCTAATCCTTGTTCTCAACCTATTTTCCGTTTGGTAGGTTTCGTGAATCCTCCAATTTCTATAAAAGTTTTTTTTCGCTAATCAGAACATTGATAAAATAAATAAATCATACAGGGTGAGTAAAAAAAGTGGGATTCGTGTAATCTTATGCAATATCATACTTTTTTTGTTTTGCATATCACATTTAAGATAGACAAGACATTTTTATTTCGATGTTCGAAAGTTGATAAAAAAAATCCGCGAAACCAAAAGTATAGAAAAGCTTAGATGATTCTACCTCTAAAGCACAGACATGAAAAAAATCTCAAAATTGTAATTAATGAATTTGCAATTTTAGTTCTGGCTGAAAAGTTTCAGCAATTAGATTAATAGGATTAGAGCAGTAAAATGTATTTAGAACTTTAAGCAATAATTTTTATCGATTTCAATAAAGTTTTGGAGATATTTTTTTAAAAACATTTTTGTAATTATTCTCTTTTAATTTTGATCTGCGTTTTTTTACAGTGTTTACTGTCTATTTTACACTGTAAATTTAGGTTTTGTTTTTAAATACTGCACTTTATATATTATGCATATATACAGAAATCTTAACAATAATTCGGGTTCTTACCACAAACTTTACCACCCCTATATCTTTTTAATCCAATGTCGTAGACCTTGTAGATATTCAAAGCATGAATACTGTTAGATCAGATAATCAAAGTTTGATATATGAAAGGTTACCATTATCAGGTTGCAAAATTATTGGAATAAGTAAATTTTTATTTATGGAAAGTCTCAATTACTTTAGCTTTTTGTTTGTATTAAACTTCAAGTGCTGAAAAACGTATTTTTTAAGCTAAAAAATCCTTAATTGTTCTTTTATTTATTTTGATGTGAGCAACTGATTTCTTGTTTAATGCTCAGTGAATAAATTTTCTTATCCCTACTTTTACATTGGTATAGGAACAAAGAGAATGGTATATATATTCTATTCTCTTTGTATAGGAAAGAAAAAAAAATACAATTTTCAAGATGTCTTAAATAATGTTTTAAGGTCATATCTAGATAAAGAATATCAATCTATGAATAAACTCGGCAAAGTATATACATAAAGGAGTTGAGTTTTTGCCACAAACTCAAATCTTCTGATCCCAATATCTTTGCAACCTGATTGTGCGAACCTTTGATATTTCAAACTTAGATTATTTTATCTATAAGTATTGATAGTTTGAAATATTTAAGGTCTACAACATTGGGTTACAAAGATATAGAGATTAGAAAATCAGAGTTTGTGGCAAAAACTCAACTCATTAGCCTTCTATTTTAATTGTGAAGATGTTCTCTTCATGTACACCGTAAAACAAAACAAAAAAAGTTCGCAGATTTAAACAAAACATTTCGTGGATTTAAAAAAATTTTAAAAAATTTAATGAAAATCGAATTTTGATGGAGACAAATATTTAAAATTTTGATCATTCATAAACCTTCCCTGGGTCCACTTGAGGTCCCACACAAAATTTGGGCCTGATCGGTTCAGCCGTTTTGACGTTTATTGGATTAAAAAAAACAGACACCCAAGCTAAATTTATATATAGATATGTTCAAAGAATGTTGACTTATACTGATGATCGTAATACGACGTAAAACATTATGTTCAGTGTAATTATTTTTAAAAAATGCGAAGTTTAAAAACAAAAATTTATATATATAAATAGATAGATAGAAAATTGATTTAATTATATAGGGTGGGGGATTGTGAAGCTGAAGTAGTTGTTAGCTATGGGTCGACCTGTGGTGTTATCGAATATCAGGTAAAACCGTGTAAAGGGTAAAACTAAGGTTGATTCTACGTAAAATGGAAATTGCATGAGTTTTTAATCATAAATTATACAACTTTGATTAAATAGATATAGAGAAGAACAAAAATGTATAAGTTTCTAATATTTGGCTCATTAATGTTTTTTTTTCATAATTATACGTAAAATTTGAACTAGAGGGACAACGAGATCACAGAGTCGTACATCGGATGTAGACAAAATTTTACTGATTTGCAGTGAACAGTCAGAATTATTGAATCATTACTGTTCGATTTATAAAAAACTCAATTAGCTGCTTGGGGGCCCAGTTTTGCATGGAAATAAAACTTGCATATAAAAATCAGCCTTTTTAGTTTTGAGGCAAAAGACCGTCATTTGATTTTGGTAATAAATAAGGAATGTTTTTCAGTTCTGTTTTTGTTTAGACATTAAAATTGACGAATTTCATCGTTAAAGTAGAATGGCCCAGGCATTTTTTGAGTTTAGAAGCTGCATATTTTTTCATGATAATCTCAGTAGAACCTCGTAAATGTTTGCAGTTTGGTTAAGAAATTTAGTGGTTTACTTTTGGGAAAATTTCTGGCAAAGCTGGGTTTCTATAATAATGTTTTTACATATACAATATCCAGACTAATATATGCATGGATGGCAGGAAAAAAATTTCCCCAATATTTTAATTGCCATTTGTTCAAAGAATTGTAACTACTGAGGATCGTCATGATGGCGTGAAACATTATGTTTAGTATAATTTTTTTTTAATAAAAAATGTGAAGTTAAAAACTGAAATATATATATATATATATATATACATATTTATAATATAGTATAATTCTTCTTTTTTTAATAAAAATGTGAATTTAAAAACTGAAATATATATATTTATATATATGTATATATATAATATTTCTATATTTTTAGGAGAGCAAAGAATGCGAAAAATCTCTGGAAATACCTAAGGAAAAAAAGAAAAGTAGAAAATTGTTCAAAATAAAATTACTCTGTACTTTTTCAAATCTCAGTGATATTGCAAATAATTGAAAGGCTTCTTGAATTCTAAACATTCTTTTATTTTATATTCTGTGCTGTGTACTTTTACATGAACTTGTTTAGGCCAAACAAGGAAGGGTTGGATACAAAACTAAAATAAGTTAACCTTTATAAATATTGATTAAAGAAACACTGTTGTATGCCGAGTCCATTAGAACCTGATCCAATCAGTGTTCAGTCATATGTTTGTTGTCTATTCTGAACTAATAGAAATATAGTATGGCGGTAATATCTATCTTTTTATCACTTTCATTATCCAATGAGAGATATGAATATGTACTTCAATCGGTGCTATATCAGTAAATGAAAACATTTACTTCTACTGAAACTATAAAAGAAAAATACATCTATTCTATATCTATAAAATAAAGCTCTTCGCTTATACACAGTCATAACCAGAGAAAGACCCAAAATTAATTCAGACAAATTTACATTTTTATCTCGGGTAATTTTTAAACGTACAATAAACGCACAGACAACATTTTGAAATTATTCATACTGGTAAAATTAGATTGTCTTTCAGTGTATGACTGTGTATATATAAATGTTGGGTATATCAGATAGTATTAAAATAATATTAAGTATCTAATCCTAAAGGATTGCCGGAGGTTGTCCTTCTCCTTTAATCCCCTGGTTTGCACAAATTCTGCAATCAGACGAAGTAAGTTTTTTTTTAAAACAACTTTAATATAATTTCAAATCTTAAGAAAATATTTTTTCTTTAGTTTATTTAGTTGTTTTCACAGAAATCATACATTGAAATATCTAAAGTCTACGATATGGGATTGCAGAGATGTACGTGTAGGGGTTAGATAATCAAAGAACTCAGTTCCTTTCTTTAATCATTAATATTAAGGGCAGAACAATTTTTTTCAGACAAAGGATCAACTTGCCACAAACTCTTATTTTTAATCCCTATATCTTTGTAACCCGATGTCGTCGACTGTTTATATTTCAAACTATGAATTCTGTTTGATCAAGTAATCGATTGTTAAAGAAAACTTGAATTTAAATTCTAAAATATAAATTTTGAAAATTACAAAATTATATTTTAGAAAAATCTTAATGTAAAGCGTTGTGGAGGAGTTTTCATCAACAAGTTTTGGGTCTTAACTGCTGCACATTGTGTGTGTAATTTAAAATTTACTTGCATAAGAAACCAAACAGTAAACCGAATGGTCATAAATTATAGGATAGATTTTCTTAAGGTAATAAAATATTTAATTATCAATGTAAATAGAAATAATCTTTTTCAAATTAATTAATGCTTTTCAAAAATAATTTTTTTT